>NC_133655.1:101364631-101569309 GCF_009905375.1 Apium graveolens | reverse complement strand
ATTTGTGGATTTGGTATAATATTAAAGCCGAATGAAAATATATTCAATGATTGTACGTTTGTGTGAGTGCAAATTTCTGCATTATAAATTTGCTTTATGTAGTATATGATTTTTCAAAGCAAGAGTTTATTTAATTTCTTTATTTTTTTGATTTATAAAGAATATTCTAAGCCTTGGAAAATTTTTCTTTTAAAAGGTATTTTGTTCACAAATTTTGAAAATGATTTTATAAAGTCTCTAAAAATCCAAGTTATTTTATGGTATAAATTTTATAATTTTTGAACTTGTATTTTATTTTATAAAAATAAATCATTATAAATTTTAGTTATCATATTTAGCAAATTACAAGAAAGCCCTTGCATGCAAACCACCCTCTCATTCTTTTCAAGGACAAAGAGGACAATTCCAACCCCACTAACTCTTATTTTTCTAGCCAATTTCCTTCTTTACCCTTGCATGCAAATTGAACCAAGTTCAAGTGGAAGGCTAATCATGTCAATTCCTAATTCCACTCACTTTTGCCAATACAAAAACCATAAAACAAGCAAAGACATGATCATTTCACTTCACTCACCACCACACTTTCTCCTCCCTCCCTCCTCCCTCTCTCACTCTCGGCTTTTAGCCGAAACCCCCCTCCCCATTTTTTTTCTTCATTCCTCAACCAAGCTTCTACTCTTTACATAAGTAAATGTTACTTCCCATACCATGATCACTCATATTTCAAAGAGTTTTGAGTAGAAAGTTTAAGTTTAAAGGTTGCATGTAAAGGTTTTAGTGAAACTCAAAATACAACCTTGATTCTTGTGAGTTTAGGGTTATTTTTGAGAGGACTACAAGGAATGGATAAGTGCCAAGTCTTGAGAAGGAAACTCTTGATGATTAAATGGCCATTCCCATCCATTTCATTCGGCTATGACCATATGGGAGCCGAATGAATGGTCCTTGCGATCATTCTTGTTGTTTTGCTCAAATTTTGCATGTTTATGTGATAATGACTTGAATTTTGTGGTGAAAATTTGATAAAACTCCTTACATGCTAAGTGATCATCTAGGTATAGCTTATTCTAGGCTTGCATGTCAATTTTATGGTAGAATATATGTAGAAAATGTGTTGTTTTGGTTTGCAAAACCCGAGGACATGCATGCATGTGGATTTCTCTTAGAATGTTGTAAGATTTTGATCATTTGGAAAGATTTTGTTAGTGAGCCTTAATTTCAGTAGGAATAATGTGTTAATATTGATTTATGCTTCTTGTTGCATGGTAATAATTCGTGGTTATCTTTTATAAAGTGCATATCTTGTGGTTTCAAAAACTTAATGATTGGTGAGTTGAGAAATGTGATCTCTTTTGTTTTGCCATAATTGTACCTTAGGTAAGGATGATCTCACCCAAGGTTATTTTGAGAATAAGGGAGTTAGTTCAGTAGATTACCATGTATAAGTCTTAGTTTAAGTATTGGGATGCTGGTAGTTGAGTTTGTCAAGTCAAAACCTTGGAGAAATGAGAGTCATAGTTTCTGTAGAAAATCAGTTTAGTACCCTGAGGTTTAGAGTGAGTTTTGACCATGTCATTGATGTGCACATTGAGGCCTAAGGCACCAGAAGTTAGTATTGGGAGTATATAAAAGGTTTTAGGAGTTGGTTGGAGGTTTGCATGTCTTTTGGTTAGGTGCACAAGTAGAATAACAAAATCTGTCCAGCAGGGACAGTTTTGTTGCAACTTAGAAATAGGAAGATTTGAACATATCATGTGTAGGCCCTCATTAGCCCTATTGGGCCTTAGTTAGAGGGAGTGTCAGAGAAGTTTTTCCAACCATAGTTCATAGGATATGAGTTAGAACCATGTGTCACAAGTTAATTCAAGTCAGGGCATTTTCTGCCTAGAAAAACAGGGGAACCTTGGACATTTAGCTTAGGCCCAAGAAGGCCCAAGCCAGGCCCTTGAGTCACATCAAGTTTGTGAGATGCCCTTAGGTCAGGAGAGTCTTGTGTAAAAGTTTTGAAGGAAAACTTGTAGTTTAAGAGTGCCTAATGCACTCAAGAAACTATAGTTGTCATTCTGAAATTTGCACCAGTGAGCGCTTTCACTTATCACATAGTTTTAGAACCCTTAGAAGTGAGTATTACGTCGACCACCATAGTTGTAAGATGGTATAAGGTCATTAGAGCTAAAGGAAAAAGTGATGGTCAAAAGGTTTTGGATAATTTAGGAAAGGCACATCGAGTTAGGAAGCCAAAATTAGAAGACCTTGTCTAGTTTAGCGACCAAGTGACTTAAGATGTGAGTCGAGATCATCCAAGCCTAGTGTTGCATTATGGTATATATGGTGTTATTTGGTGTTAATATATGATATGTGAATATGTGGCTATGTGTGTACTTTTGTAATTTAAAAGTGAATATAAAATTAAGTGCGTATAGGCCTAAGTGCCATCCGTGTTTAATTTTAAGTTGTAAATAGGTTAAGATGGTAAGAATATATTATAATGAGGATTATTATTATTATGTAGGATCTCGAGATGAGGGAAAACTTGCCCTAAAGGTCGAGTGAAGCTCCAGTTGCTCCTACCAGTTAGACCAGACCAGCTTTTCTCAAGGCAAGTGATTCAACTTGACCTTCGTATTTACTATAAATAGTTCATATACATATTGATGCAATTATCCTGAGTCATTTGATATATTTTAAATCAAGCGTATCCTTCGTTTATCTTTGAATTATATAGAAATGCCATGAACCCTCGAGTATGTATTGCAAGTAGTTCAAAAGCCTTTTCATGATAGTTAAATGCCATGATAAAATGAAGAGTTGATATATTACTTGATTGATCCTCTTGATTAACATGCTGATGATTCCTAAGTATTGATATCTCATCCTGATACTTGAATCCCTATAGAACCTTACCTTAAACCCTGAAAGTCAGAAACTTATCAAAGTGATCCCTCATTGATTGATACCCCTCTTTCTTATCCTAAAGCTTGACAACTCTGATATATCCTGAGCTAAAGAATCATTTCTTCATACCTTAACACCCATAGTATTCATGAAACTTATCTTCTTGATGATCCAACACCTGTACCTTGACGAGAAACCATTGCTTTAAGCCCATTTTGGCATTACCCCTTTATATTATCCATTAGTCTCACTAAATTTTCCTGTCCAAGTTCTGACATACGAAAACCTTTTGGTTACCCTAATAGAGTAAAATTTTGTAAATCATGGCCCTGAGATTTAGTACCATATTTCCCGTGTTTCGAGTTGATCTATATTCCCTTAATAAAAATGTTTACTGTTAAAAGAGATTTTGTTATAATTCGGCATCAGTTTTTGAAATAAATAAAATATGGGTTTTCAATCCCAAAGGGGGATAAATGTTTTCCTTGAATAGTGGATCTGGACTGAGACGCGAGGCCTTTCCATACTTATATTAGGCTTAAAAGTTGCCTAGGGATTCCCGTTAATGTTTTAGAACCCAGCGAGGTTCGGGATTACTTCGCGGCTGATCACCGGCTGTAATCCGTAGCGTCATAAAATGATTTTGATTAAGACATGATTTTAAAATTGTTTTGATACAAGCAAAATGATGCCATCTCACATAGTTTTATCTCTCGTTACCATTGGTTATGTCTTTCCATTGTCATTCTTTAATGTATATCTCGATTTATGTTTTGTGTCGTACTGTTAGCACTTGTTGAGCATTTGGCTCACTCCTTGCTACCCTGATATTACAGCTAGCAGCTATGGTTAGATTCAAGCAGACTGCCCGTAAGACCTGTGATGCTGATGCTTATGTTCGAGCTCAGGTAGAATAAGTAATAATAGTTTGTGTGAGGACTCGGTACTTTTAATCAGATGTAATAGTTGGTAGTGTTGGGCTGTTCCAAACCCTAAACTGTAAGATCTTGGAGTTGGTTGTGTATTCTTCTTTTAAAATGTTGTAATAGTTATATTTAATTTGCTGTTTAAGTTGGGGGCATGACAAAGTCCCTTATAGACTCCCATAAATACTTACAGATGCAGACCTCAGTGTCACTAGGAGCTATTATGGGTGTCTTGAATGTGCCCCTTCAGGAAATACCCCAACAAGTTAGGACCCAACTCCCTTAACCTCCAACTGTGCCTGTTACCAAGACTAAGGAGGAGATGGAGTCCAAGCTAAGATCTAGCCAGATTTCAAGTCAAACTAATGATGATGTTGGTCTGGATAGACTCAAGATGGCAGCTGAGGGACCTTGCCTTGACAAGGAATTTGATGAATTTTTAGAAGCCTTGAGAGTCTCTCTTAATTTCAACCATTTTCTTATACAAGAAGGCTGTGGAAAAAAATATCAATTTCCTAAGGGTAGTGTTATTGACTATGCAATATTCCAAGAAAAAGAGGGTGGTTGTCAATGTAAATGACTTAGGGGTGGACGGATGTATGCATGTATCTCTTTCTTTCCTACAATCAAGAAGAACATATGAGCTGTATATCTTTATCAACAAGGTGAATGTGGTGATTCCAGAGGACAATCTCCTGCTTACTGAGCTTAAAAAGGGTTAAATAGGTGCATTTCCTGAAGCCTACCTACACCCAAGTAAGGGAGTGGCCTACATCTGTCCTAACATCAAAAGATGCAAAAATTTTCAAATCCCCAAGCACTGTGTCATGGGGAATAAAAATCTGATGACGATCTTGGAGATAGACTTAAAATCAAAGAAGAACAAGACATTTGAAGATGTGGAGATGTTGAAGATTCTAGCAAAGTACTTAAAAATGTTGAAGCTATGCAGCCTAAAACTCAAATCAATATAAAAGATGATTTAGATGATGATGAGAAGAACAAATATGAACATAAATCTTCTGCCTCAAATCCAAGTCATTTTAGAAAAACAAGTGTAGCAAGGTGGATGAATAAAAGAAGAGCAATGAGGAGAAGAAAGGGAATGACGAAGTAAAGAAAAAGAAAAGAGAAGAAGGGGATTGGAAGGAAATAGAGAAAGCACCAGAAATCCAAATATCAAAACTCTACCAACCCAAACACAAAAACCTAGCCAAACACAATCTCAAACTATCCAAACCTCTAAGTCCAAGTACCTATATAAGCTAACTGTAAATTCTCTACTTAATATCCCTATCACGGCTAGCCAAACCTCACTAAAGAAAATATCTAAACCACCTTCATTCAAACATCCAACTAGAACTCAATTCAAGGCTGCAGGAAGAAATCCAAAAAAAATTCAAGCTGAAGCTGGTGCACTTTGGAATTGCTTCAATCAAGATGACTTTCTACCAATTTCTGAAAGCATATCAGATGATGATTATCGCAAACAGTTAGCTGAGGAGATAGTCAAAGTTTGTGTTATTACATTAGGAGAAACCATGATCTACTACAAAGATGACACCTTTATTTTGCTGAATAGAGAAGTTATTGAAACATTTTCAACTACAGAATTGAAGAGAGTGATAAGTTTGATGAATGCAATGAAGGGCTTAGAGCACATAAACGTAACGGAAACAGTAATTAAAATGTGAAAAACAAAAATTTTTGAAACCCACCGCAGGATCCATGCGAAAAATAAATATTTAATTCATAGATCAGATTGTTTACCTTAAGAAGCTTTACAAATTGGTTGACTAATGGAGATCCAAAGATTGTTCAATCACCACGCATCCCGCTCCCGCGATCTATGCTCTATCGGTATCCACACGAATACTTGAACTCAAAGATTGGATGTGTATTAGCACAAACTCATTTCTTCTTGCTCTCTCCATCTTCTCTCTCGGTGGCTAGGGTTTTAGTAAAAGTCTTTTGCTCCAAAAAAATCACCCACACAAGAGATATTATATGGAGAGTATAATAAGAATTATAACTCTTAACTAATTAGGAGTTATTATTAATTCGAAATTCTTATTTGTATAATAATTAAGTCACACTTAATTATTTAACAAATGAATTTCATAATTAATATTAGTAAATTCGAATATCAATATTTATCTAATTAATTAAGTTATACTTAATTAATATTATAAATAATTTGAATTACTTTAATATAATTTAAATCCAATTTAACTTAAATAATCCTTCAAGCATTCTTAGTGTGTGACCCTATAGGTTATTATTACGTTGGCAACGAATTTTAAATCTAATTTAAAATCATAAATAATGAGCGGAATCTAATAATAAATCATTGCTACCCAAGTAATAATAATTGAATCGGTGATCGATTAAACCTTTCGTGAATAATGTACAATATAATATTATCCATTTAACCAAATAGTATAGATTAAACTAGAGGCATGTAATGTGTCATCCTCATCATAGTTTAATCCAAGTTTCCTTGATCAATGAGTAGACTATCATATCAAATCAACATTTGAGCGTGGCCACGCATTTCATAGTTTAGCTCACACAAGAGACCAATAATATCACTCCTAAAATAGGAGGGTTAAATCCCATCTAGATCATTCATATTTCTCATAAAATTCATAATATACCTAATTAAGGATAACTTTTAATGGAATCAATGTATATTAATTCTCGTATAGAAATATAATTTCTTCAGGTCTAAGGACCATTACATCATTATCACTATGAGAATTACTTATGACACAACAGACATGTAGAATCTCACATCGGGTCTGTCCAGCACCATGTACATATATACATCTTCCTGTGTTTTTGACTTTAGTATCACTATACCTATGATCAATGAAATGTGATCATCAGTCAACAAACACACCGGTCTTAATGCATTATTATTGTTCCTTAATAGTAATACTTGACCAGGGACCTTTAGGAATATTGATACTATTCTCATAATCTTATTTCTAAGTCACATACTTAGAGGTATATAATTCATATCATATTCTAAGGACATTTATTAATCTAACATTTATATCGCAGTAAATTAAGAATTAATAAATTATAAAAAGAATAATCAATAGAACATATATATTAATAATCCAAATGTCTTAAACTAAAACAGCATAGTGTTGTCTTTAGGGCACAAACACTAACAATCTCCCAATTGCACTAGAGCCAATCAACCATGTATCTAATACTCATGGAACTAGTATGACCATCGTGCTTCTGCTGCAACAAAGCCTTAGTCAGTGGGTCTGCAACATTATCATTACTATGCAGTTTACATTTATATCTACTTGATCATTAATCTCATTAATAAGGTGATATCGCCCAAGGTAATGCCTAAACAGTCTCCTTAACTGTTTCAAAAATATCAATATATTCGCCTTCCATTATAGAATCATCAATGTTCTTGCTGTGAACTATTCCAGCTAACATCACTTATATTTAGACGAAACACAAAACAAACATAAACTAGTTCCCTATCTTCTCCATACACCAAAAATAAATCTTTAGTCCTCTTTAAGTACTTAAGAATATTCTTGAAAATTATCTAGTGATCCTCACCTGGATTAGACTGGTATCTGCACGTCATGCTCAAAGCATGTGAAACATCAGGATAAATACATATCATTGTACACATTATAGATCCAATTGCTGACACATCTGGAACTTTCTCAAACGGCCCTTATCATCTAATAATTTAGGGGGATTTATCTTTTGAGATCACTATCACATGAGACATCAAAATATATCCTTTCTTTGTCTTTTGCATCATAAAATGATGCAATAATTTATCAATGTATGTACTCCGACTAGGTCGATTAACCTCTTCAATCTATCTCTATAGATCTTGATCCCTAATATATAGGTAGCATCGCCTAAGTCTTTCATCGAGAAACTATTTCTCAACCAAGTCTTAACAGCCTGTAGAGAAGTTATGTCATTCCATATCTGTTATATGTCATCTACATATAATACTAGGAATATCACATGGCTCCCACTAACCTTATTGCAAACACATGGTTCATCTTCATTTTGAATAAAGCCAAACTCTTTGACCGTTTTATCAAAATGAATATTCATTCTCCTTGATGTTTGCTTCAATCTATAAATAGATATAAGCAACTTACAAACTATCTTAGCAAACTTTGGATCGACAAAACCCTCAGGTTGTATCATATATACATTTTCTTCAAGGCTCCCATATAAGAAAGCAGTTTTGACATCCATTTGCCAAATCTCATAGTCAAAGTAAGCACTATTGCTAACAAAATCCTGATGGACTTGACCATAGCAACTGGTGAAAAAGTCTCATCATAGTTTATACCATGAATTTATTTGAAACCTTTTGCCATTGCACCTTATAGGTCTATACTTTTCCATCCATGTCAGTTTTCTTCTTGAAAACCCACTTGCACCCTATAGGTTTTACCCCTTCGAGTGGATCAACTAAAGTCAATACTTTATTTTGATACATAGATTCCATCTCGAATTTCATGGCCTCTAGCCATCTCTCAGAGTCTGAACTGTTCATAGCATCTTGGTAGGTGAGAGGCTTACCATTATCCGTAAGCATCACATCACCATCTTGAGTCAAAAGAAATTCATAATTTCTCCAGGGCTCATGGTGAATCCTACTAGATCTTGGAATAACCTATGTTTTTTGGACATGATTACTTTCAACATTTTGATGTACATCATGATCTTATTCCAACTCTGGTTCAATGTTATCATGTGGTTCTCGATCTTCATCGAGATGTATTATCCTCCCACTGATTTTCTTAGAAAGTAGTTCTCCCTCAAGAAATATAGCGGCCCGAGCAACAAACACTTTATTCTCGGAAGGATTATAAAAACTATACCCTAGTCTCACTTGGGTATCCAACAAAATAGCATCTATCTAATTTTGGTCCAAGCTTGTCAGAGGCTAAACGTTTTACAAACGCTTCACGTCCCCAAATTTTCATAAATGACATGCTATGACATTTATCACTCTATATCTCATACGAAGTATTTTGAACAGCTTTAGTCGGAACTTGGTTAAGTGTATATGCAGCTGTTTCTAGAGCATAACCCTAGAAATTGAATGGAAGATCCGCTTGACTCATCATTGATCGCACTATGTCCAACAAGGTATGATTTCTCCTCTCAGAATCTCTATTCCATTGAGGTGTTCCAGAAGGAGTAAGTTATGATACACTATCACACTCCTTCAAGAAACTCTTGAAATTAAGGTTTAAGTATTCTCCTCCACGGTCTGATCGTAAAACTTTTATACTTTTCCCTTGTTTGCTTTTCTACTTCGACCTTATATTCTTTAAACATTTCAAAAGAATCGGATTTGTTCTTCATAAGAACCACATATCCATATCTACTGAAATCATTAGTAAATGTTATGAAGTAGTATAAGCTATCCTTTGTGTAACACCCCCAAATCCGGGGTCGGGGATCCGGGTTGTCACGAGTTCCATTTCCCTTAATAACACCCAATCTTAATAAATAATCAACTACTCTGTACTGTGACCCCACAATAAACACACACACCACAAGTTATAGTCTAAGAGATGAATATCCAAAAATAATCACAAGTCGTTTTATTCCACAATTATATGCCAATACACCTTAAAAGGGTTTCTAAATAAATTTACATTTCTTTGCCATTATTACAATTGATAAAGATACATAAGTCTGGTACATCAAAAGTTGAAAGCCTAGCCTATTGGTAGTTCCTACCTCAGCTACAGCGACATCAACGCCTATAGGAAACTGCGGAACGTTTCCTAATCGCTTGTAAATCGGGAGCTTGGTCCTGTTCATCTTTTCTATCTGTTGTTGTGTGATGAAAGAAGAAAGCAAGGGTGAGCAACAAGCCCACCAAAATAATATGTATAATGATTAACAATATATGAGCCTTCTCATAGTACTCATGAAAGTCTTGGTCAAAAGAAATGAACCAAGTTTGATATCTTAATGCGTTGAAGTCACAAAATATTCAGTATATGTACATATATACTTTTCACAATCTTTGAAATCCTATGACGTGTATAATATACACAGAGTTCCAGTTTATAACTGTATAAAAATATCGTTGCAAGGTGATCTCATATATCTAACCTTGTCTCAACGTTTTTCCGAAAATCTTTGACACGCACAAGATAATCATTTACTAGATATAAGTTTAAAAGATGAAGTTACAAGATACTCCAATATACTTATATCTTTCCGCATACTACTTAAACTACCACCGTTCAAGTTATAATTAGTTTCAAAAGTTCATCACATAGATGAGAATACAAGATAAGACTTGAATAGATTCAATCTTTGGAATATTATTGAATGAAATGAAGTTACGAGATACTTCATTAAGTCCCGATATATATATATATATATATATCTATATATATATATATATCTCATACATTTCCTGAAAACCTCTGTCATGTAAAGTATGAACAGAGTTGCAATATCCAATGAATTTTGGAAAGAAAAGAATTTTGGCATAAACCGGATATCTTGCTGATCAGGCAAAGATACCAATAAGTAACCTTTTCTACTAGTAGATGGATGAATCCCCCACCGGTCATCACCCTGGCCACATAAGGACCTTGTGCTGGACCGCCACCCGGCCTCTTACGCGTTGATGGACTGCCACCCAGCCACTTACACTTTGATAGACCGTACCCCGGCCTGTCGCTTATGCCGACTCAATTAGATGGACTTACTTCCCGAACGTTGGGTAAGTAATCAATTCATTTATCAAAACAGCAACCTTGTTGCGAATATAAAATACACCACAGAGCCGGATCCCTTAGATTTTTGAGGGAGTATTCAAGTCCCCTTCAAAAAGGAAGATCTTAAATTTGAAAACGAGTTTCGGGATCCGCTCTAACCTTTAAAAATCATTTTGAAGACTCAAAAACACTTTAAAGAGTGTTTGGAGTAATGCTGATTTAATAAAGTAAATCAGTCCCGATATATTAGAAAATATCTGAATATTATTAAATAATATTCCCATAAGGATAATCTCTATATAAATAACTTGAAGTAGAAGTTGTAAAACTTATACTTGAAATGAGTATTAAATAACCAAAGATATACTTATACGAAAGTACTATCTTTATTTGAATAATCAAAAATAAGTTTGATTATCGACACCTTATTCTTTAATAAAATAAAGAATATATTTCAGTAAATAATCGGAGTCATAGGTCCTCAAATGAATATTCAAATAATATTCAATAAATAATATAAAGTGAGTCATAAGTCCTCGAATGAATATTCAAGTAATATTCATTAAATAATATAAAGGAGTCATAAATCCTCGAATGAATATTTAAGTAATATTCATTAAATAAAATAAAAGGAGTCATAAATCCTCGAATGAATATTCAAGTAATATTCATTAAATAAAATAAAAGGAGTCATAAGTCCTCGAATGAATATTCAAGTAATATTCATTAAATAATATGAAGTTATCTAATAAACCTTATTCGATTAATAGTTTTTAAAAACCATATCAATATATATATATATATATATAAATATATATATATCATATACTCGGGAACATCTACTCCCGGTTTTAGATAAGGGTTCACCTTTGGGTCCCCTATACTCAGGGTATACGCAACTACTGCTTATCTCTAGCATAGGTATTATGCAACTAATAAGCATTTAAACCAACAGATATATAAGTCAAGAATACGAAACATGCATGCATACATACCATATCACATGCTCCAATATATCGCAAGAATTTGATAATAACAAATATGCATTTATCACAAGATCATGCATATACACATATACATCACAACAACAGTTTATATGGGTAGAAAACTTGCCTGAGTGCTCCCGGATAGACTTAAGCTTAGAGTGGGTCCGATAACCTATGAATAACAACATAAGTCGGAATTAGACCCCGGTCGCTTAAGAAACTAGACTTTAACCATTTAGAGTCCTAATGTTCGCTTTCGCGCTTAACGATTTACTTAAGTCGCTCGAGTACCCTCGGCTCCACCATTTTTAATAAATTAACCATTAAGGGTTTTAAGGCGATTCTTTCGCGAGTACCTTACCAACTGCCTAATCCACTTTAAATAATTGTTTCTTACCCCAATTAGTCATTTAAGGTCCTTAACCAAGGTTTCAAAGTAAGGCGAGGGGTAATGTTTCATTCGCGAAACGTCGTTACTTAAAACGGCCGTTTCTCCTAAACCGTACATCAAAATCAAACGAACCACATATCAAAACGAAGCTCGTAACATGAACTATCTAAACATGGCAATGGTAAAAACCTAGAAGGGAGTTCTCGGGTCCTAATGTTATGAACAAAAGCAGTCTAAAGTAAATCGGACATTACGACGACTATGTTTACGCGATTTCCCAAATTTAAACCATTCCAAAACAACCACCAATCAATCCCAATTCACAACCCAATCAAAACTCCATCCATACTACATCATAACAGCCCCAATCAACTCAACATTAACAATTTATACTTATTCTTAAACTTGAATTTAAGCTATACTTAAGTTCATTAATCAATACTCCAAGAATTACAACTCCAAAACATTACAAAACCAACTATCCTCTACAACTCAACCAAACTTTAAACAAACAAGCATCATGCTTCACATATCCTATATCAATCATAACCATTCCTAAATACTCAAAACCAAAAGCTAGGGTTTGGAGTTTATACCTTCTTGAAGCTTCTTAACACAACACAAGAGCTTTGAATGCCTAAAAGAACCTTGATCCTTGCTTTTATAACCTTATACTTTCATAAAAATTCAGGAAAACTAAAGTTATTTTTTGAAAGTTACTATTCACCATCTTCTTCCTTGATTTATAAAAAAAGATTGGCTTGGAATTAGAAGCTTAAACTTATAGGAAGTATGTAACTATCCATGGGGAAGCTTAGATAAATACCTTGCCAAATAGTAAGTGGTGGAGCTTGGACCTTCATTTTTGATAAAAGAAGCCGAAAGCTTCCTTGAAGAAATGGAGTGTTTTGTGTTTTTTGTTGTTATGATTTGTTTTTGGCTTGGTTGATCCACCTTGTTTGTTTAATTAAATTTTTACCATGGTAAAGAATGAATGCTCCACAATCAACCAACCAATCCCTCCTTTTTGTCATGCTTAAGTCACCATGCTTATGTCATCTTCCACACTTGTCTTCTTCTTGTTGGTGTGATGACATCATCATCCACTAACCCCTTGATTAACTCCTAATTGCTTGCCTAATGACCGCTGATCTGTTATACGGTTCGCTTAACTTTCGTTCTCATTTATCGTTTGAGGGATCATACCCGAGATCTTATTACTTGGGTTCCCTTTAACCTTTCTCAATACATTATATTCCTTTTATGATCCTCTATTAAAATCCTTGAATTTAAATCCTTTTTATCCTGTTACCTTATACTCAATTCTTTTGATATCTGGTGGATTTTCGGGAAAAATCAAATTGTTCAGATTTGGATCCTGACGATCTTTACATACACTTATATACCACATAGAGTACTAATAATATCTCAGAAGATCAATAAAAGAACCCCTACATAGTGTGGCATGAAAAGTTTTCTCATTCAGCATAATCTGCAAAATCACTATTCATAAGGGTTTCAAAAATTTCCAAAAATTGGGGTTATTACAGTCTCCCCTCCTTAAAAGGATTCCGTCCCGGAATCAGATAGAAAATGAATAGGGATACTCTCTTAGCATTACACTTTCTAACTCTCAAGTAAATTTTCCCACATTGTGGTTCTTCCATCAAACTCTGAATAGTTTGATAACACTTCTCCTAAGCACTTGTTCCTTTTTCAATCTATAACCCTTCCTGGTCGCTCCATATAGGTTACGTCTGGTTGCATGTCTATGCGCTCATATGCCCCTATTTATCTGGCATCTGAATTACACTTCCTTAACATTGATACGTGAAACACGTTATGACTTGCTACATGTTCTGGGGTAAGGCTAGCTCATATGCTAACTTCCCAATACTTCTTAATATATCGAAGGGTCCGACAAATTATGGACTTAGCTTTCTTTTCTTTCTGAATCTCATCAATCCTTTCCAAGGGTTTCCAAGGGGATACCTTTAACAACATTAGGTCCCCTACTTCCTATTTTTTGTCCTTTCGTGTCAAATCAACATACTTCTTATGTCCATCTTGGGTTACTACCAGCCGTCCTCTGATTAGATCTATTATATCCTTGGTACTTTGGACTACTGCGGGTCCGAGCATCTTGCGCTCTACAACTTCATCCTAACATAAGGGAGATCGACATTGTCTTCCCTCAAGGATCTCATAAGGTGACAACTCGATAATGACATATGATCTATTGTCGTAAGAAAACTCAATCCGTGTTAAGTGATCATTCCAAATTCTTTCAAGTCTATTGCACCGGCTCTCATCATAGCTTCTAGCATTATAGCTTTTGCTTCTCGATACTCATTCTTTTCTAATTCGTAAGCGTTACTATCTTCCGTACATAATACTATACTGGTTACACTTTCGCTCGTTAGCGTTCTATAATCTTTTAATAACCACGTCAACCTTAGTATCATGAATGTGTTAGAATCGGAATACCACCGTACTGATACTACTTCCTTTTCCAGCTGCTTCTATCTTCGAAAGTTTAATCCTTCATATAGAAGTAAAAGAATTTATTGAGAGATCAATATGATCATGAACACTTGTTATATCGCATAGTTAGTACAGAAGGTGGCCAGCCTTTAGTACTTGACAAGCAATTAAACAATAGATGGTATCCTACTAGGCTTCTATCACACAGATAGATAGTCATTCGGCAATACCTCCCCTTCTGGAAGGGTTGTTCTTCTCAGCTTACATGAAATGAAAAGAAGAGAAAAGAACGAACTTAAGAGAATTGTATATTCGTAAAAAAAAAAAATTATTGCCATAAAATATCTGGCTTGGAATCTACCTCTGAACTATAGAGGTTTGTCATAGGAGAACAAAACATATATGTATTTATATCAACATCAAGTATTATAGCATCATATTTCACATGCCTAAATATTTTTGCTATTCCGTCCATCATTCTATGGACCCATGCTCTTCCTCGAGCTTATACACAATCACCTTTGAAACTCCCTCGATATCGAAAATCGAATCTGGGATCTCATTCTAGACTTCATCGTTACTAGAATTCTATGCTTGCACCGCAACCTTCCTCATATAGTAATATGACTCTCTTTTCGTAAGAGGGAATAAATATTCAATAGGTAGATACTCTACTTAATTAGTCTATCAATGATAAATTATACACTACCACGACCCGATTAGTGGTACTCAATCTCAACATCCATTCCAATACAACTCTCACGGTTGTAATCAGCTCATTACTCGCAGAATCATTGCTGCATTACTATGGTCCACCACTGACCTACTGTCGTTATTCACTTTCCATGAAATCTTAATATCTAACCATACGGAGTCCATACATGTCGTATAGAATACTTCTAAGGAGTTAATATAACCACCAATCATAATTCATGAAGAACACTCCAAACTCTGACGTACTTTCATGACATGAAGTAGATAAAATTGCAGAAGAGTTTCAGTCAAAGCAACGATAGCAGGTGAATACCATTCTTAATCGTATGCCTTAAATAGAAGACTTAACTCAAGGGTTCGTCTAGTCCTTTTTGAAACATGGTCCTGGCTTATCTCAAGATAGTATCTTCTGAGATAGATAGCCCGCTCATGGCGATTACATGAATTAAACCTTTACCAACTACTATTACGGTTGGGTATTGCACAGTCATCAGAAGGAATGTCAATCTTCCAAACCATAATACAACCTTCATAGCTTTAACCATCATCACTGTATTCTTTTGGCACAAGCGCCTGTAATTATCCTCTTACCTTTAAAGTGTCGGCCACCTCTTTGGCCTTTCCTGATAGTAAAATTTCCTTACAGTCAATGTCATTTTAACCACCTCCAAATAATTTTCTACCTAATTTCAATCACAGTTTATGTGAAGATGTTTTCCTTAAAGTCTGATGAGTAAAAATAAAAAAAAATTATCACCATTTTTCCATAAGTTATTGCCTCAGTCTTTAGAGGTTAATCACTATCACGACTGACTTTTAATCATACTTAGAACATCTTTTTATCTTAAATCCTAATTGCCCTGAACAATTTTGACCATTACTGGTTCGATCCATACTTTCTCGTGGTTTAACACGTGCCCCACTTGGCATCATTATAATTACGTCATATTTCCTTTATCAACATTTCTATTCTTGAGAATTTTGAATATTACCTTTCTCCTTGTAAAACCTCTAAGGTTATCCTTGAATCGTTCCTCCTGTATTCCCTAGATACAGGGCATATCAAGATACCATTTATTAATACCAGAATCATTGTCTATATACTTCTGAAAAAATTTCTCCACTGATTCTTAAAGGTTGTTATTACCTTAATCCTTTCCAATTCATACTGTCAAAACTCATACTATCCCTATTAAGGGTGAAATGCCAACCTTTAGGCATTCCCCTAGGATTCATTTTAAGTTACCGATGTTCTATCCTTAATTCCACCTTTAAAAAGGTACATGCATCCTTCCATGGACAAATCAAGTCATATATCCCTGATAAGGGTGTCTTATTCCATCATTCCCACCTCGATAGTATATGTCTAATTTCACAATAACATCTGTATTCAAAATGGGTTCAATCAATATGGCCTCCAAAAGATAACAACGGTTATCCGCTTTTCTTGCCTAATTTGGTAACGATAACAAGGATGTTCTGGAAGATATTGGTAGTTCAACGCGAACTTCTTAATAATTTTTTTATTTACTTTTGTTGTTTATCTCAACAGTCATCTCAATGTTGGGATATCTTTCATACCTGGTGTCTCCCTTTCTGGGTATCAAGCCACCGGTCTTACACTTCATATTCTTGAAGGTCACTTCCTTCATCCAATTTTCCTACTTTCTTACTTTCTTGTCTCCTTAGTCTATCCACGTCTTATTATTTATCCTTCGAACTATCTCAAGGTTTCCTCGAATCCTCCCAACTCACAGGGGATAAAATATATGTATCTCTTATGCCCTCAACCATCAATTTTTAACTCATGGTGAATCACCCTCATCCTGACGAATGCATACTTTTCTATTTCTATTGCTACGAGTCTTTAGGGTTTCCTCATACCCAACTCCCTTATCATTCCTCAAACTCTATTGCCTTTATATTCCTTTCCCCTTCAGTTTCTTTTTATTTTCCTTTCTCTTATCATTATTTCATGAACCCACTAATCATTGACTTCAAGCATCACATCGTTCTAGGATTCTTGTCATCAGAATGAATCTTGACAACTTTTACAACTCAGATTCATATTTCATCATACTTGTCTGTCTTTGTTCTGGCTCCAAAGCTTTTACACTGTCTCCATAACCTTGGGAAGTACTTTCCTGAAAACAATTGACTGAACTTAAATCAGTTTATTATAATCTCTTGCTCCGTGCCTTCCTTGTCCTTTCACCAGCGGGTGGCCTCTCTCTTAGGAGGGTAAGTGACAAAAATAGTCTTTTGTGATTCGTCAATCATTTAGAATTTCAAATGATTCATATATTTCCTTTAGTCAGGCTCTTGCCTCGACTGGTTCAGCTTGTTCCTTGGAACTCTAAGGGCTTAGCGACTTAAAGGTCCTGAAAGAATTTCTCACCGCATTGTTTCCTCAGGGTGGTGGTTGGGGATAATAGTCTAAGTCCTTTTTAGACAGGTCCATGAATTGTCATATAGGAGTACCGTCTCGGGTCTCCTTTCCTTACTCGACTTTCTGTTTCCTTAGTATGAAATGTTTCATCCTTCTCCCATACTTGGGGTTATCTTATACGTTAAAATCCTCATTTTCCACTTCATTATGTTATGAGTTCCTTCTATCTTGATGGCGTCCTCCCTGACTATCACATTCAGGGTTTGCCCTTAATCTTATTCCTTGAACTATGACTTTCATCTAAGATCTCATCTTTAAGCTCTTGAACATTTGGAACCCAAATTCTATAGAAATACCTCATTATTCCCTTATCATCTTTCTCGGTATTAATCTCATATCTATTTGTTGGCTCTCTGCCTTCATTCATCACTTTTTCTGGCACAATATGTTCTTTTCCAATAATTCGGTCTGTATTGCAATCTCAAACAGCTTTTCGGTACCGGCTCCGGTTACCTTCACTTCTATTTCCATTTTCTCAAAATCTCTTATGAACTCTCCCAAAGACATTATTATCTTGAGTCTCTCCTTTTTATTAAGGGCATCAGCCAACACATTGGCTTTCCCCGAATGATAAAGAATCTCCCAATCATAATTCTTGATTAGCTCTAACCGCCTTTCCTGGCGTATGTTGAGCTCTTTCTGTGTGAAAATGCACTAGAGCACTTATGGCTTGTGTAAATCTCGCACTTCTCTCCATACAAGTAGTGCCTCCAATATTTAGGGAAAAACTATTGCCACGAGTCCAAGCTCATGGGTGGGGATATCAAATTTTATATTCCCTTAGTTGTCTTGACGCGTACGCGATTACCTTGTTGTGCTGTATAAGAAGCACCCTAATTCCTTATGCGAAGCGTCACTAAACATCACAAAATCTCCTTTTCCATCCGGCAACGCCATCATAGGGGTCGTCACCAATCTTTGCTTCAGTTCTTGAAAGTTGTTCTCGTATTTCTCTGTCCATTCAACTTCTCAGTCTTACAAGTAAGTCGCGTTAAAGGGGGCTACTATCTTTACAAACTTGAACGAACCTCCGGTAGTGACCGACCAATCCTACCTCTGGTAGTCGACCTAACCATGGTCAGCAATTCATCAGTGGTCCTTTATTCATTCTTGTCAGGATCCTCCATGGGATCCTCCTCAGCAACTATCCCTTCTAGGACAACATCCTCAACCGCTACATCCTCAATATGAACATCATCCGGTCCCGTGTTAGGACGCTCTATTGGATCCACAATCTGATCTCCAATAACTAATGAAACATCATCGCGTTGTTGCTCCTCAACCTCAGGGTTCGGAGTCCCGCTAACATATACGATAACGAACTACGCTTCTATCACGATATTTATAAGGGTTCCCATAACGGTTTTAACTGTCTGTACTACGTTAGGTAGCCCGACTATGAACTTGGCAAGAGTTCTTATTATCTTAGTGAACTTATTATCTTAACACCACATCATCTCTGAGGTTTATAACGCTTAGCTCTGATACCATTTCTGTAACACCCCCAAATCCGGGGTCGGGGATCCTGGTTGTCACGAGTTTTATTTCCCTTAATAACACTCAATCTTTATAAACAACCAACTACTGCGTACTATGACCCCACAATATACACACACACCACAAGTTATAGTCTCAGAGATGAATACCAAAAATAACACAAGTCATTTTATTCCACAATTATAAACCATTACACCTTAAAAGGGTTTCTGAATAAATTTACATATTCTTTGCCATTATTATAATTTATAAGTATGCATAAGTCTGGTACATCAAAAGTTGAAAGCCTAGCCTATTGGTAGTTCCTACCTTAGCTACAGCGACATCAACGCCTATAGGAAACTGCGGAACGTTTCCTAATCGCTTGCGAATCGGGAGCTTGGTCTTGTTCATCTTTTCTATCTGTTGTTGTGTGATGAAAGAAGAAAGCAAGGGTGAGCAGCAAGCCCACCAAAATAATATGTATAATGATTAACAATATATGAGCCTTCTCATAGTACTCATGAAAGTCTTGGTCAAAAGAAATGAACCAAGTTTGATATCTTAATGCGATGAAGTCGCAAAATATTCAGTATATGTACATATATACTTTTCACAATCTTTGAAATCCTCTGACGTGTATAATATACACAGAGTTCCAGTTTATAACTGTATAAAAATATCGTTGCAAGGTGATCTCATATATCTAACCTTGTCTCAACGTTTTCTGAAAATCTTTGACACGCACAAGATAATCATTTACTAGATATAAGTTTAAAAGATGAAGTTACAAGATACTCCAATATACTTATATCTTTCCGAATACTACATGAACTACCACCGTTCAAGTTATAATTAGTTTCAAAAGTTCATCACATAGATGAGAATACAAGATAAGACTTGAATAGATTCAATCTTTGAAATATTATTGAATGAAATGAAGTTACGAGATACTTCATTAAGTCCCGATATATATATATATCCATATATATATCTCTCATACATTTCCTGAAAACCTCAGTCATGTAAAGTATGAACAGAGTTGCAATATCCAATGAATTTTGGAAAGAAAAGAATTTTGGCATAAACCCGATATCTTGCTGATCAGGCAAAGATACCAATAAGTAACCTTTTCTACTAGTAGATGGATGAATCCCCCACCGGTCATCACCCTGGCCATATAAGGACCTTGTGCTGGACCGCCACCCGGCCTCTTACGCGTTGATGGACTGCCACCCAGCCACTTACACTTTGATAGACCGTACCCCGGCCTGTCGCTTATGCCGACTCAATTAGATGGACTTACTTCCCGAACGTTGGGTAAGTAATCAATTCATTTATCAAAACAGCAACCTTGTTGCGAATATAAAATACACCACAGAGCCGGATCCCTTAGATTTTTGAGCGAGTATTCAAGTCCCCTTCAAAAAGGAAGATCTTAAATTTGAAAATGAGTTTTGGGATCCGCTCTAACCTTTAAAAATCATTTTGAAGACTCGAAAACACTTTAAAGAGTGTTTGGAGTAATGTTGATTTAATAAAGTAAATCAGTCCCGATATATTAGAAAATATCTGAATATTATTAAATAATATTCCCATAAGGATAATCTCTATATAAATAACTTGAAGTAGAAGTTGTAAAACTTATACTTGAAATGAGTATTAAATAACCAAAGATATACTTATACGAAAGTACTATCTTTATTTGAATAATCAAAAATAAGTTTGATTATCGACACCTTATTCTTTAATAAAATAAAAAATATATTTCAGTAAATAATCGGAGTCATAGGTCCTCAAACGAATATTCAAATAATATTTAATAAATAATATAAAGTGAGTCATAAGTTCTCGAATGAATATTCAAGTAATATTCATTAAATAATATAATGGAGTCATAAATCCTCGAATGAATATTCAAGTAATATTCATTAAATAAAATAAAAGGAGTCATAAATCCTCGAATGAATATTCAAGTAATATTCATTAAATAAAATAAAAGGAGTCATAAATCCTCGAATGAATATTCAAGTAATATTCATTAAATAAAATAAAAGGAGTCATAAGTCCTCAAATTAATATTCAAGTAATATTCATTAAATAATATGAAGTTATCGAATAAACCTTATTCGATTAATAGTTTTTAAAAACCATATCAATATATATATATATATATATATATATATATATATATATATAAATATATATATATATATATCATATACTCGGGAACATCTACTCCCGGTTTTAGAAAAGGGTTCACCTTTGGGTCCCTTGTACTCAGGGTATACGCAACTACTGCTTATCTCTAGCATAGGTATTATGCAACTAATAAGCATTTGAACCAACAGATATATAAGTCAAGAATACGAAACAGGC
Organism: Apium graveolens; assembly: GCF_009905375.1. Classification (NCBI taxonomy): domain Eukaryota; kingdom Viridiplantae; phylum Streptophyta; class Magnoliopsida; order Apiales; family Apiaceae; genus Apium; species Apium graveolens. The sequence goes on along the minus strand of NC_133655.1, from coordinate 101,547,848 downwards.
ATGCATATATACCATATCACATGCTCCAATATATCGCAAGAATTTGCTAATAACAAATATGCATTTATCACAAGATCATGCATATACACATATACATCACAACAACAGTTTATACGGGTAGAAAACTTGCCTGAGTGCTCCCGGAAAGACTTAAGCTTAGAGTGGGTCCGATAACCTATGAACAACAACATAAGTCGGAATTAGACCCCGGTCGCTTAAGAAACTAGACTTTAACCATTTAGAGTCCTAATGTTCGCTTTCGCGCTTAACGATTTACTTAAGTCGCTCGAGTACCCTCGGCTCCACCATTTTTAATAAATTAACCATTAAGGGTTTTAAGGCGATTCTTTCGCGAGTACCTTACCAACTGCCTAATACACTTTACATAATTGTTTCTTACCCCAATTAGTCATTTAAGGTCCTTAACCAAGGTTTCAAAGTAAGGGGAGGGGTAATGTTTCGTTCGCGAAACGTCGTTACTTAAAACGGCCGTTTCTCCTAAACCGTACATCGGAATCAAACGAACCACATATCAAAACGAAGCTCGTAACATGAAATATCTAAACATTGCAATGGTCAAAACCTAGCAGGGAGTTCTCGGGTCCTAATGTTATGAACAAAAGCAGTCTAAAGTAAATCGGACATTACGACGACTATGTTTACGCGATTTCCCAAATTTAAACCATTCCAAAACAACCACCAATCAATCCCAATTCACAACCCAATCAAAACTCCATCCATACTACATCATAACAACCCCAATCAACTCAACATTAACAATTTATACTTATTCTTAAACTTGAATTTAAGCTATACCTAAGTTCATTAATCAATACTCCAAGAATTACAACTCCAAAACATTACAAAACCAACTATCCTCTACAACTCAACCAAACTTTAAACAAACAAGCATCATGCTTAACATATCCTATATCAATCATAACCATTCCTAAATACTCAAAACTAAAAGCTAGGGTTTGGAGTTTATACCTTCTTGAAGCTTCTTAACACAACACAAGAGCTTTGAATGCCTAAAAGAACCTTGATCCTTGCTTGTATAACCTTAAACTTTCATAAAAATTCAAGAAAACTAAAGTTATTTTTTGAAAGTTATTATTCACCATCTTCTTCCTTGATTTATAAAAAAAGATTGGCTTGGAATTAGAAGCTTAAACTTATAGGAAGTATGTAACTATCCATGGGGAAGCTTAGATAAATACCTTGCCAAATAGTAAGTGGTGGAGCTTGGATCTTCATTTTTGATAAAAGAAGCCGAGAGCTTCCTTGAAGAAATGGAGTGTTTTGTGTTTTTTGTTGTTATGATTTGTTTTTGGCTTGGTTGATCCACCTTGTTTGTTTAATTAACTTTTTACCATGGTAAAGAATGAATGGTCCACAATCAACCAACCAATCCCTCCTTTTTGTCATGCTTAAGTCACCATGCTTATGTCATCTTCCACACTTGTCTTCTTCTTGTTGGTGTGATGACATCATCATCCACTAACCCCTTGATTAACTCCTAATTGCTTGCCTAATGACCACTGATCTGTTATACGGTTCGCTTAACTTTCGTTCTCGTTTATCGTTTGAGGGATCATACCCGGGATCTTATTACTTGGGTTCCCTTTAACCTTTCTCAATACATTATATTCCTTTTATGATCCTCTATTAAAATCCTTGAATTTAAATCCTTTTTATCCTGTTACCTTATACTCAATTCTTTCGATATCTGGTGGATTTTCGGGAAAAATCAAAGTGTTCGGATTTGGATTCTGACGATCTTTACATACACTTATATACCACATAGAGTACTAATAATATCTCAGAAGATCAATAAAAGAACCCCTATATAGTATGGCATGAAAAGTTTTCTCATTCTGCATAATCTGCAAAATCACTATTCATAAGGGTTTCAAAAATTTCCAAAAATTGGGGTTATTACACTTTGCCATCTACGCATTCGACCACATACATCATTATGTATAAGTCATAATCGTTCAGTGGCCCTTTCACCTGATCAGGTAAAAAAAGCTTTATCCAAGGTTCACATCTTCCGTATGACTCAAAATCAAATTTATCCAAGTATCCATCTATATGTAACTCAGAAATGCATTTCTCATTAATTTAGCTTAAAAACAATTGTAGATGTAATGTTTAATTTGAGTCATCTTAGAACATATAAATTGTTAATTAATTGTGCAACATTATAAGCCTTATCATTAAAATAGAATAAACAACTATTGTTTATTTAATTAAAATGAGAACTTTTCTTGTCCTGACAAGAAATTAATTTAATGTATCCCCTAAAGGCAGGCACGTAATAACAATTTATCAAGTTCTCAATCTCGCCTATATGGGCAAAATTAGGTATCGAGTTCCTTCAACTAGAGCAACAACCTTTGCTCCAATTCTAACCTGATACCTGAAGCTTGACCATTGCTAGTCTTCTTCTTTTGATCTTCCAAACAAGCTCGACAATTTAACTTCCAATCATCAAGTTATTTCCACAAAAATGACAATCATCTCTTTTAGCAACACAACTATCAGGCTTCAAAAGCCCTTTGGGATTGAACTTTGGTTTGGCACTGAATAAGATCAAATATTTACCTTGCCTATCCACTTTCCTTTCCCATTCACATTTCATGTGTACATCATCAATATGAATGTAATTTATGCCTAGAGACTCACATCTTAGCAACTCAGTGAGTGTTCTAAACATGTTATTTTTAGCAGTTCTAAACATGCTTAACAACTCAGTGAGTGTTCCGTGTATCTTATTCCTTTTGTTCTTAACAAACTAAGAATAGAAGTTGTTCAAAGATTGTTTGATCAAATCAAGCTGAGTCTCTAGACTATTCTTGGAACCCAAAATATCAAGGTACATATACTTAACATCTTTGGAACATGTGGTCCAACCAGATATCATTCTCCCATTAATGCAAAAGTATGGTGCCTTATTATTGTCAAATCTTTCTGACGAGCCTATCCTTCAAATATCCTTTGAAGGTGCTCAATCATATATTAAGCATCATTATGCTCTTATTGCTTCTAAAGCTCAGCACTCATAATTACAAGCATGAGACATGAAACATCAGTTGCATAATCAATTTCCTTCTGGTAAGCATTTTGTTAAGCACATGTTTCATTATCAGATAGAAGAAATAAGGGAGGGATTTAAGTGACATCCTTAAACCTGAGGACAATCCTCAAGTTCCCATGTCAATTGAGGAAATTATTTCATGTCAGCTTATCCTTCTCAAGGACTATTACATATAGAAGTTATTTGTGTTATTTGTCATTTGATATCTACAATATTAAAGTGCATAAAATGACTTAATCTACAGATGATCATTGAATTATGTTCAAGTGATTATTCATATATATATATATATAATATATATCTCACACTATTTTTTATCAAATCAATAGCCCTAACTATAACGACTCGTATATTTCTGTAATATCTAAATATGTAATTATTATATAGATAATTAATAAAGAAGTTTATATCACTCATGGTCTCTGTGTTTACTTATCATCGTTTATACGTGATTGTTGGATTGCGTAGTGTGTTTTATAATTAGCTGGTGCACAGCATTATTTTTGTTTCATTTTTTATTTAAAGTGATTTTATGACAATTTTTATTTCCGAAATTATTTAGGTTGTCTCCAAAATTGTTTTTATGATTTTATAACCTTGGTAATTATTTTAGGGATTTTACAAAATTTACAAATCAATATTCTGTTATTTATTTATTTTTCAAGGATTTTCTGAATTCATTTAAATTGTAAAATCCATATTTAATTCTTGGATTCTTCAAAAATTATGAAACTCATATTTTATTATGTTTGCAATATTCTGAGAATTTTAAAATTATTTTGGAAATTTTCGGGAATCGTTTCACCCGCGCGTCGTTTCGTTATCTATTAAAAAACGGGTACAAAGCACACCTTAAAAAGTGTTTTAAAATTTTTAAAAATTATGTCTTTGTAAACTTCGGGATATTTATGACACTTCGAAATTATCTTCGCAATTTTCTGAAATTATTTTTCGTACGCTCAAATTCGTTAATTTCAAGTTGTGGGGCAAATCGAGCCGCAAAAACCAGCATAATTATCCTAAATGCTACGTGTCCACTTTATATACATCACAGGACACGTGTTAGCAGGAGATTAAGGAAGGAATTTTTTTTTATAACAAAACCCCCTGTACCCAGCTCTTTCTTCCTCGGCTTCATTTGTTCTCTTTTTCTCCCGACCTCACAATCTCTCACTGTCTCTTCCTCCCTCTCTTGCTGCTCTCTCTCTCTATTTCTTTTTCCCTTCTCCTGTTCTTCCCTTCTTCGATTGTATCTGTTCCTGGCGATTTTCCTCTCACCGCCGTTTTGGTTTCCGATTTCTCCGGTGAATACTCCAGCTTAGTTCCATTTATTGATCTATATGCATATATATGTGCTTATCTATGTATATATATATGTGTCTGTGTGTGTGTTTAAGGGTGTGTGAGTGGTGGGGGAAGGCGGAGGTGCCGCCTGTGTTTGTGTCTCTGCTTTGTTGGTTCGGTGGCGCGTTCGCGCGTGTTGGCTGCGTGGTTTTGTTTTCGTTTTGATTCCTATTCTGTTTTTGCAGATTGTGAATTTGAATATTATAATAATTTTTAGCAATTTTTCTGCTGGATTTTACTTGAGTAATTTCGTGATATTAATTATTGTTTCATGCGGGAAATTGTTAATACTTAATCGGCGAAGTTTCGTGTTGGAAACCCGAGAATTAATCGGGTACCCGTGAAATTTTGCCGTCGTACCGCGATGACTCGTTACGAGTGGACGGTGGACGGTGATGATATAATTCTGAGTCCTAAATATTTTAATAAATAAAATGAGTTGTATAAATTGTTTTCGGGACTAAACAAATTTAGTTATGAGTCGATTCAAATTGATTTTGTTGGGATGTGACGTCGATTGAGGTTTCGACGGGTAGACCTATAAACAGAGGAGTCCCTGTCCAATTTTTTTGTTTCTAAAAATTTCCTTAAATTATAAATCGAGTATATATATACCCCGTTTAATACAAATTAACCCTGATTGTTATGTGCACTATTATTGCGTATATGTTATTGACATTAATATGCTTACGAGTCGAAAATTATAGCGTTGGGTAATTAGTTAGTGAGGAAAAGTCAAGCATAATCGGTTGTCTAACCTAGGATGTTTCGATTTCGTAGGTTCGAGTCAAAGGACCCGATAGTTCAAGTCAATTAGAGTTAAGCCAGAGTTAGTGCAAAGCTTCGCAAGGCAAGTACCCCTGAACTAATCTTTTACGGTTCAGTATATATGAATAGTTGTTGATTTAAATTACGTAATGGAACAGAACATTTTAAGTTACGTATTCCCCGTATTTAAATATGTTTTACTGAACAAGGTTTTGGGGAAAAAGTAACTTCTGAAAATGCCTATCTCTAGATTGTGATTAAAAATAAAAAAAAAGGATTTTTAGAGTGTGTGCTGTAATTGTTTAAAAAGGAGATATGTGTAAATGGTTTTGGAAACTGGATAATATTAAATCATATATTGGATGGTTAGTTGGCGTAAAAGGTCCGTTATTAGGTAACGGCCCATCATGGTTGCGTAAGAGGCTAAGTCGGATGCGCGCACTGGTAGGCCGCTTAGTCCAGCATGAAAGAGACCTAGCTGGTCTCTGAGTTTCGGAATGAAATTTGTGGTGGGATAGACTGATCAGCTATCCCTAGAATTCATCCTTTTTTATATATCCCATAAAGGTTGAATGGTTTATAGTCCCCGTAACGGGACCGGTGATTTATTGGTCCAGCAATGGACAGTGGTTTTGGAAATAAAATAACATGCTAAAATTTAACTATGGTATTTTTTTACACAGCACACTACAGATGATGTTACTTTGCAAAGCATGCTAGTTTTGATATCCAGTTTATACATGTTTTACGGATTTTTCGTATATCAGTTTAATATCTGTTCCTATATTGTTTTATACATCCTGTTACTGGTTATTCATATAGAGGTACTGTTGAGCAATGGATTGTTCACCCTTGTAGCTTGTTTTGTATTTATTTATTGCAGATGTCTAGAAGACCAGGTCAGCGTAGAGTGTCAGCCTCCGGTCCCGGCTCCTCTGAAGTAGTTTGTATCAGACCCTGAGGTCTGATGAGTTGCTGTAATAAGTGAAAGTGTCTGGTTTTGAATAAGTTAGTGTGTGTGTTATAACCTGAATAATACTTGACCTGTTTCGGCTCCTGGTTGGGGTCGTGTATTATAATAAAGTTTATTTAGTAGTTTTTGTTATAATTTATCATATTTTTGGTGACGTCAGCCCCTGACCCCGGGGTTGAGGTCGTCACACTAACTCTTAATTCGGAAAGAATATCTTTTATATCCTTTCTAGTGAGCCAAGATCCATATTTCACCATGCGTTAGGCCAGCTTCGGCTTTTCTCCTAAAACATGATTATTTAGGTAGACAACATTTGTCAATTATATCAATTATATAACTCTTGGATAGCTTGGTGGAACAACCTTTGTTCATATTTATCTAATAAATCTCGCCAAACTTTATACCTCTAAGTTCACAATCCTATTGTGGTAACTTAGCTAAGTCAGACCCAATTGTCAAAAAGTATCAATATACTTCATCATATCTCCTATGATAGATAAGAGTTCTTCTCTTTGGCAAACCCACTCCTTTTCGATCTAGGGGTTAACGCATTGGACTTATTGGAAGGCATCCGATCAACTTAATATTAACTTTAGGGTTTTGTTAATTTTAAAGCGATGATGATCCCATCATAAAGAGATTCCCAATTTCTTCTTGAATAAAATACTTCAAATCAATATTCGTCAATGGTTTGATTTCCAGGTAGTGAGGGAGTCACAACGATCTCGCTTAAAACCCACAACCTTACAAGTTCAAAGAACTCACTTTTGACAAAATCGCCCCATGTAAGAAACAAAGAAATTTGTATTTTATTTCGTGTTTCATAAACACGAGAATCTCATAATCATTTGTTCATTTTAAAATCTTGAGTCGTTACAGATTTTATCTTGTTTAGCAAGCATGGAATGGGTGTCGTATCTAATACATACATCCTTAATCTAATTAAGCATGCATATTTATAAACTACTCTATAAATACATTCATCATACGCATATATATATGTAAAGTGCAATAAATAAACGTGGTTGGTTATGGCTTTATCATATGTGATCTTCATCAAGCTAATAACAAAGATCTAGGTCAATCTAAGGTGTAAAATAAATACAGGCTAACTATTACATGTCTTCTTTCTTGTATTGCTTCCTTGGATGGCCTCCATGTGAGATTACCCTTCCTTGATCTTCAAATCTTCATGTCTCCATGTACATTACATGAATGAAAAATAAAAACTAATCTAATGTACTTACAATAGGAACTCGAGTTACATTCGAGATTTAATAATTACATGATCAAACCACATGCAAGCCATATTTAAAAACAAAACAAAACCATTAACCTAAGGTCATAAGCCATAACCATCGACCATGCTCAATTAACACATAAGAACATGTTAGAACATATAATCTGATCTTAACATATCAGACCCATCATGATCTAATCATAAAAACCAAATATGGAAAAAATCAGAAAATTTAAAATTAAATCTGATAACATTAAATCACAGTTTACAGGGTCTAAACGATATCAAACGCCTTACAAATCAGTCGATAATAGCTTTTTCTATCAGTTTCGTTCAGACGCTCGATTCCTCATGAAATACCGTATTCGTTCACCAAAATTGAACACCGGACCCAGATTTCAGCAAATCTGCTGCATCCGATTTAGAATCGTATCAAATACGATTCATATAATAAGAACAAACACAAAACATGTATATATCAGTATATATACATATTATATAAGCATCATATGATTATACAACTCTCATGAATATCATATATTCAAAACATATACATACATGCGCATATATAAATATCACAACATGTAAAATATACAAAATCGCATACATAACAGTCATGGAATATAGTATACATGTTATCATCATAAAATAAGTAAACATATAAACAAATTAAACACTTTTCGCAAGTAGCTCTGATGTCATTGAAGGGTTTCGAGCACATAAACGCAACGGAAACAGTAATTAAAACGTGAAAAACAAAAAAATTCGAAACCCATCGCAGGATCCATGCGAAAAATAGATATTTAATTTGAAGATCAGATTGTTTACCTTAAGAAGCTTTACAAATTGGTTGACTAATGGAGATCTAAAGATTGTTCAATCACCACGCATCTCGCTCTCGCGATCTACGCTCTATCGGTATCCACACGAATACTTGAACTCAAGGATTGGATGTGTACTAGCACAAACTCATTTCTTCTTGCTCTCTCCATCGTCTCTCTCTGTGGCTAGGGTTTTAGTAAAAGTCTTTTGCTCCAAAAAAATCAGCCACACAAGAGATATTATATAGAGAGTATAATATGAATTTTAACTATTAACTAATTAGGAGTTATTATTAATTCAAAATTTCTATTTGTATAATAATTAAGTCACACTTAATTATTTAATAAATGAATTTCATAATTAATATTAGTAAATTTGAATATCAATATTTATCTAATTAATTAAGTCAAACTTAATTAATATTATAAATAATTCGAATTACTTTAATATAATTTAAATCCAATTTAAATTAAATAATCCTTCAAGCATTCTTATTGTGTGACCCTATAGGTTATTATTACGCTGGCAACGAATTTTAAATCTAATTTAAAATCGTAAACAATGAGCGACATCTAGTAATACATCATTGCTACCCAAGTAATAATAATTGAATCGGTGATCAATTAAACCTTTCGTGGATAATGTACAATGTAATATAATTCATTTAACCAAATATTATAGATTAAACTAGAGGCATGTAATGTGTCATCCTCATCATAGTTTAATCCAAGTTTCCTTGATCATTGAGTAAACTATCATATCAAATCAACATTTGAGTGTGACCACGCATTTCATAGTCTAGCTCACACAAGAGGCCAATAATATCACTCCTAAAATAGAAGGGTTAAATCTGTAACATCCGGGAAATATCGTGTAATTATTTGTATCAATATGTGATTATTACGTGAATATTATATGAATTATTGGTGAATTATCTGATGATTGATAATAATATTTGGATGTTTGTATATAATAAAATGTGAGTATGTTGATTTTAATATGTCGAGAATAAAATATAGATAATTAAGGTATTTTTCTGGTAAATTATGAAGTGTTATATGATTTTATAATGATTTATTAAATTATTAATTATTTCCTGAATAATTACAAAATTATTTTATAAAGACGGGAATCATCCGACTTCAACCGTTTTTACATTTTTACAACCCGAAACTCTTCCGAAAACTCCTTTCTAACCTAATCTGCTAATTCCGGACATTTTCCGTGTTTTGACTTTTTCGATCCGGATTACGGTTTGACCCGTGCGCGGCCCGGCGCAAGATTTTCGATACGAAAATCATTTAGGTAAATCAACGAAACCCGTATTCTCAAAAGATGAGATATTATCATATTATTTTCTTATAAAGTATTTTATAAAAAGCCCGGTTGGGATAATTATCCAAAACTGATATCAAATCGGATCGTTATTACAGTTACTTAGCGGCTAAGTAACTAATTTAATGATCCAAAACGATCCAGAACGAACCAATATTCCGTAAATATAAATAGCATATTTCTTATTTCATTTTATTCGTTTATTCATTTATAACCAGTAAAAATACAGTAAAGACAGAGAAAAACCCTAAAAATGATACATTCCTGAGAATCAAACGCATGAACGAGGACGTTACCGAACTCCGATTTAAGCGTTTAATATATCAAAACGAAGCTCTCAAAAAGTACTTTCTGAATCAATCAACCATTTTAGTGCAGCATTTAAGGTAATTTTCCTATTTATTTATTTATATTCAAATTATTTGATGATTAAATTATGAAAATTTATTCTTGATGTGGTTGATATGATTTGATGATTCCATCGTGTAGATAATATTTTTCTGGTCAATTTGATATATTATATATCAAAAAACGAGTTCAATAATATGTAGAAATTTAGGTTCGATTATCGAATTAATAAATTAGGGTTTATAATTATAAATGTTCTTAATTGAATTTGGGACTTTTTGATTTAAGGGTTATTGATTGATTTGAATGATTAGGATAGTTTCAAGGGGTGATTTGCAATCGATTTATATAGCTACTTGTACAAAACGAATCCCGGAAGTATTGACCCGAGTTCTTCGCTGTTCTAGGATTTTTTATTTTTATTTTTTGAATTTGTTATTAACTGTTTGATGTTATGAATTGCTGGGTTAGATTGTACACAAAACAAGCTTCGATTTGCGATATAAATCATGAATTATGGTTAAGATTTGAAAATAGTCGAGTTATGGCCGGAAGTTCGTCGGGTTATGACTGGCTTTTGGCTGGAATCGACGAACCGTCGATCTATGGAGTTCAAGGATGCTGGGATAGGATTGCAGGGTTGATGTTGAGTGAAACCGAGCCAAAAAGCGCAGAAAAGCGCACTGTTTAGTGCATAATCGGGATTCGCCGGAAACCGGCCGGATTCTTCAGGTCGCCGGATTCTGAAGAATTTTCCGGCGGTTATTGGCTGACCCGATTGTGTTCTTGAACGACCCGGTTTTTGACCCGGAAAATTACCCGACTTTGATCTGTTTTTTTAAGTGACTGTTTTGAGAAACTGTTATGCAGATTTCTTATTAATTATATTCAAAAATCATTTATAAATTTTATATATTGTTTTAAAATTCAAAAAAAACAGTGTAGTTAATTATTTAAATAATTAGTTAAAATAATTTTAATTTTAGAAAATTATTTTCTTAATTATATTCAGAAATCCAGAATTTGATTTAGTTAATTATGATTTGTTTTACTTATTTATGGATAGTATTTAATTTTTGAAAATTATTTTAAGTTAAAAAGAAATCTTAATAATTTAATTAATTAATATGAATTGATTAATTAATTTAATTAGTTATTAATTAATTTTAATTGATTATTTAATTATATTTAATTATTTATTTTTGATTTAAAAATTCTGAACGAGCTTTAAAATATTATTTAAAATTATTTTCAAGGCTCGATAATTATTACAAAATAATTTTAAAGTCGTATTTAGGTATTTAAACCCTATTAATTAATTATTAAATGATTCGGAGACCGTTTTAATTCCGAAAAATATTCAAAAATTCATAATAAATCAACCGTTCGTTCGTTTAATAGAAAACGAACGCCTCTAGACTCAGTAAAATAGTTTGCTGTTATTAAAAATATTTTTGAAACCTAAATTCCTTTGTATCTAAAGGATGTTTGTTTTATGGATCATTCCGAGTCAATAATTGATTGATAAAATATTTTTTTTGACCCGATTTCAATTCTAAACGTATTAAGACCTATCTTTTGTCGATTCAACTTATGTGCTACATAAATTACGTGATTATGTGTTATATGATTACATGCCCTATGTGTACATGTTATGTGGATAATGAGTCAGCGTGTCTTTTAAACATTATATGCTTGAGATGTGATCTTTATCTGTTATTATCAGGCAGGTAGATAATAAGAATAAACGTATAGACTAGACAATTATATATATTATCAGTTCATTGAATAGTATTATTTATGATAGATGCACATAGTGCGAGGTGTTCAAAGCCAGGCAGGGATTGTAGAAATAAAGCCTGATTGCGTGTAATAATGAAATGAGTGGATTCAGAATAAAGATAAATCTAAGAGAGTAAATTATAAGGAAGGTCAAGTAGCCTGTCAAGGAAAATACAGATGAAACATGACTGAGTGTTATGGCAGCTATTTAAAGATCAGAGGATTATCAATTGAGGCAAGTATTCCTAACCTTTCTCCTTAAATACTGAAAATATTTATTCGCTCATATTCTAAGTTCAGAATAGTTAACTGTTTTATATTTCACTGCAATTACTCTTATTATGCCAGTTCTTTTCATTATTGTTCCTATAATTCGATTGCTCTATAATTTGATTGCTCTCTTGAGCAAATACCCATTCGTTCGGGTTATTTGTGAACCCTGATTTAGGATGTTTTGAAATCAAAATGATTTGATATCAAAATACTCTACGGGCTGGACGGTTATTATGAGGACCGGTGATGAGATGGATCATATGGGTCAGGGATGGACCGGACCCTTAGGCCATAGTTGCCTAGGTACCCCATACGTTGGTTGGGTCTATGCAGTTGGGTATAGATCCGTACTATCTCCTGACTGATCAGCAGGTTATAGTGCATATGTCAGTTTCTAGTGTCTAGTCTAATTTATTGTTGATCGCCATTAACGGCATTCTCTCTCGAAAGGTGTCATGATTCTAAATCCGGACAAAACCCTGATTCAGGAGATGAATCAGGGATTATCTTGTCACTTTTGGATTTATAATTAAAGGCTGGGAACAGCCATTGTTTATTCGCTCACTCACTCAAATAAATGGAATTGTTTAAAATTGTTTTAAGATTTTGTCCGGAAGTTTTTCCTTTGGTATTAATGCTTGAAACTCAAATTATATACTTGCTGGGCATTTTTGGCTCACTTTTACTTTGTAAATTCTTATTTCTGCCAGAAACTGATAAGGATAAAAGTGAATAGCTTTGATAGACAGCAGAAGCTAGAGAAATCTCCGATGCGAGAGGTTGAAGAAGTTAGAAGAATATGACAGGAACATTAGTACAAAGGTATTTACACTTGTATTCTAGTTATTGTGAGTTGTAGAAGGTTAGATTCTTGTTTCATACCATAACATGTAAGCGATCCTGAGTATGAGGGGTTATCTGTGTATTTATTTTAATATACAGGTTTTTATTATTATTTAAATTTATTTAGTGACACCCAATCCCGACCTCGGATTTGGGAGATGTCACAGTTGGTATCAGAGCTACAGGTTATTGGTCACTGAAATAAGAATAGGTGAGGGTAAGATAGGGATGATAGGCTATATGAGATAGGAAAGATCCTAGGCATACTCATTTTAAGTTCGAATTGAGTGCGAATGAGGACTAGCAGGTCCGATACGGAAATGGTAAGCCAGAATTGTTGAGGGAGGTGTACGGCGAATATCGCAACGCTATAGGTATATTGAGTTCTCCGATTCTACAGTAACGAGGAATCGACAAATCGACGGAGACTGGATATGTTACCCTACGTTTCATGCGATTTTGAAGAAAATATGATTGATTTTTGTGAGAACTTGTGAAAGAGAGGCTAGGTGAGCTTTGATATGATTTAACTTAGAATTAGGTAATAGAACGAGCTCCATGCTGGAGGCAACGCGTTGATGGAAGCTGATGAAGGGCCAAAGTTGCAAGCAGCAAAGGCACCACCGTTGCGAGAAGATTCCTATCACTTATCGAATCGCCTGCGTGGTTGTAAGCATAGCGTCAAAAATGATGGCAAGAATATCAGAGACAGTACTATATGTCAGCGTTGCGGTAGGATTGCGAATAAAATGATATATGTCACTAAATGAAGTTTCATCGAATAATAAAGTGCGAGCAGAATCCAAGGAAGAGTAGAAGATGTACCGAAATAGAGAAACCCTATGTGGGCATTCCTTTAATTAGATATTTCATTAGCGGATTAGGTGAATAGCAAGTAACTTAGGTAGTAATGACAACCAAATAATTGATTTTCAAAATTTTAAAATGAGATTTCGGAGAAGATTTTCTTAATCAGCTTTCAGAAGATTTTTGGTATGAAATGAGTTTTACAATTTGGTTGTCGAATTACTACTTAAGTTCTTGTTATTATAAACAAAAAATGACCTAAAAAGAAGAATGGATATAGATTCAGTGTTGTCAGTTTGAAAGACTAAGTGGACCCCCCCCCCAGCAGGGAGAACGTTTAAAGTTTTCGTGAAAGACGAGAGTAATCTTTGTTTAAATAATACCAACAATTGAATGAATATGCTAAAAAAATTATTTACCCAATTCATGAAATTATTAAAATTTAATAAGATTTATAATTCGAATGGACAAAGGATGATTGAAGAAAATAGAAGACTCTTTTAGATGATTGGCAAAGGATAATACTCCTAATCGACAAAATTGAAGCATTGCGGGATCGATGGTTATCTTACATGGCATAGAAGAAGTCATAAGTAATAATTATAAATTTCATAAAGACGCGATTATGATCAAATCATTAAAGCATTTAAGGTGGAGGCATTTCCAAATGACATTTCGAAGATATAATATGAATCTCTCATTCGACTGGTTTCTGAAGGCATACGTAGGTGAAGCGTGGAAGGTGATCAACATCGACATTCCTTATCTTAATACGATAGCATATGTTCTTCTTGATTCTTGAATACGTATAAGTTTCTTCTGTGGATAAATCATATGAAGCAAAGATGAAAGAAAATTTATTGATTCCTTCTGAATCGTTGCTCTTTTCAAATTACTGATTCTTGATTGAGACAAACAGTGTTGTGGTATGACGCTTTGTCGAAATGATGAAGAGTCGGGTGGGACACCACCTAATCATGTGTTGTATGCCATATAGTACGAAAGACTGGCCATCTTGAGTACAAATATGGTTGTCTCATTCACATCTAAATCATCACTCATTCTTCTTCCTTCAATTTATTGAATTACAAATTCTCCCAATCGTTTGTAGTATTGTTATTCCTTATTCAGTTATCAATTGAAATCATATTCAAAAACTCTCCTTTTGCGTAAAGTCTGTTCTTTGACGATTTCGAAAGAAATGCAATAGTGGGGCACGTGGAATCATACAACAAACATAGATATTACGGAAAATTGATAAATGGTGAACATCTGCGGGTAAGGAAGAAGGAATTCATCGATAATATGGATGTGGTGAAGACATCAAGTCTGACAGTTGTTCGTGCTACGAGAATCTCATCAGTATAATAAATTGTGTTAACGCGATGCACTGCAAATTAGAAGATTTCGACGAGAAATGAATCGTTAGTAAACCGTAACAAATGAATTAATTACAAAATAAGGAAGTAAAGTTGTGTTCGTCGGACAAAGCAAACAAGTATCATGACGACAATCGATGATCAAATGAATTCCGAACAATATCTTAGGTAGACAACTAATACGGGAAGCATCCCTTCATCGTGGGAAGATATGGATCGTGAAGATTCAAGATAGAAGAAATCTTAGTTGCAACCAAACTTGAACGTGTTCTTCAAGAGATTATGAAGTTCTCTAACCTAAGTAAATGAATGATGGAAAATTTAGTACCCGTAAGCTGGCCAGAGATGAAGGTTCGATACGGGAACATAAGTGGAGATGAATCAATGGTGACTCGAAGGTGAGACCTTTTAGATAATGATTTGGCAATTGAGTTTCCACTAGACTGTGGCTATAATGAAAACCATGCATAGTTATAAAAAGATAAATGGATTAGTTAAAGAAATTAAGTGCGTATCGTCAACAATAGATGATTGGTGTGACCAATTGAAGGATGCGGTATAATTTTTAAGAGTAACTATACACAATTAGTAACGACAATAAATAAGTTAAAATACTCGCGAAATAAAATTTTGAGACACGAGATAAATTCTAAAGCTTACTAATAAAATTTTGTAATATTCTGAAAGAACTGAGAAAAGTGTTGTGATATTAATCATTGTTGGTTTAAGACCTTAAGTCTCATTTCAAAAGATAAATGTTATGCCAATTAATCATACCTATACTAATCAAAATGATATAGTTCGAACTATGGTGGATGGATGAATTTGGTTGATGGAAATGGATGGATGTGATTGTAGATGATTTGGTAGATTGATGGTGTCGGCTTGAGTCTGACTGGTAGTCGATGGTATAGGGGAGGTGCTGCCCAAATTTTCAGAAATTACTCTACATATAAGGATAAAGGAGTATATTCTCACTCCCACTTGTACTCCAAATGGTTGTGATTTCGGTTCTTGAGAAAGAATGTTATGATCGAACTGACTTTATGTAATTGATCTTTGATTCTAGTTAGCTAGTCTTCACTTGGTTTAAGTGATCGGTTAAAAGAGCTAATTGATCAACTTTACCAACTAATGTTTAGTTAAATGGAGATTGAGTCCAATTAGATTGAGTCAAGCTCTAACATGATTTTCAGATCCAAAATCAAAGCGGTTAGCAAATTGAAGGATGTGATGGCATTAGCAGGAATCGAAAGCTTAGTATAATTAGTGTGATGTTACTGCAGACATGTGCGAGATTTTATCTAGATGAATACCCCCTTTTCGATAAACAAAAGGAATAGAAAGTAATTGGTACATGCTAGTAAGAAGAATATTTACAAGAACTGAAGGTTCAAGATAAAGCAAAGAGATTCTATCATCCGTAATAGCGTTCAGGAAGAACTTGAAAGTATACCCATATTGAATGGCGATTGAATAAAAGTTTTCGAAAGCTCGCAAATCCAAGTATCTGATATAAGATGAAGATGAAGACTAACGAAGTACACATGTGGACTTGGGAAGAAGAAATGTTGATCAATTAGAAAAAGTCAAATATGCGATCAATGATGATTTAAGTGAGGCTAAGAAAATAACTGTCGATGAATTTTGATAATTCTGTCAGGAAGAACTCAAATACTATAAGTAAAAGCCTTTTATTAACTTCAGTAATGGCTTAGCTAATAATGCACATATTAATATTATCAAGAAAGAGACATTCCTTATGTTAGAAGAGTTAATGAGTAATGAGAATGAAGAACTAAATAAGAAAAGAAGTGGAATCAAAAGGTTAATAAAGAAATGTTATAAAATAATCCAGGATATATGCAAGTTATGAACATCATATATGCCAGAACTAATAGGGGAATGAATTAAAACACCGAAAATTGAAGACAAGAATTTCATTCAAAGAATGTATGTAAGCAGGGAAGATTAAACAACAGTATTTGTAGCAAACTATTAGAGAAGAACAATTGTGACGACTAAGAATTTTGCAACGTAATCAAGTCAATAAAGTGTGTTATGTGATGTGATTATAATTATGTGATTAAGTGTTGATTAATTGTCGTTACTGTATGTTAGAGTATAGGAGCGTAAATAAAAACGTTCCAATTTAAAGAGTCAGCTTAGAAGTTAAGCTCTGGTGTCGGGCCGTCAGGTAGAACGGAACCCATCCTAATAAGGAATTAAAGAATATAAAATGTGAATTATGTCTGATTGAATGAAATGAATGAGTAAATAAAGTATTTCGTCCTAAGTGATGTGTTGATTGGAAAAGATAATGAGAAGCGTAATCGAAACGCTGAGTGTCGGGCCGTCAGGCTGAACGTGACCTGGTACGCGTAAAAAAGGATAAAGATTAAAGAAGGATAAATTCTATGATCAGACCTGAGTCGTTATGTGATTATATATATGAGATTGTTGTCTGTGTGCATGACTATGTGTTCTGTGGCATTTTTATGAATTTTTAAGGGATTATGTGATTTAAATAAAGGTTTAATTAACCTTCGCGCATTTATATAAAATCCCGAGTAAGATAAAAATATGGGATTTGTTTTGTTATCTTCATAGAGGTCCTAGAGACTTTTTAAAAATGATGAGTGGATCTATTAGGTGGTCTTTGCATTTTTAAATTGATTTTATGTGGAAAATGTTATTATTAAGGCGAGATTGTGAAATTCATATAAAATCAACCGTACGCTCAAAATCTTATTTTGAGTAATGGTTGGAAAGCTAATTTCGAGGCCTACGTATTAAAGTTGTCATTTTCAATAATTCTCGACTTCCTGAGAGAGATATATTTATATTTAATTCTTGTTACATTTGAGTAAAAATGAAGGAACAAATAAGAATAAAAGGGGAATTAGTAATGTACTAAAATGCCCTTGATTTTGATTGAGTATAAAACTCATTCTCTCCCCCTTTTTTCTTTCTTTTTCCCGAGCACATCAATCTCTTTTCTCTCTTTCTTTCTCACTCTCTCTTTCTCTCTCTCGGCTACTCTCTCTCTCGGTTCTTCTTCTTTTCTCTTAGTAAACCACTTGTTTCTTTGATAAATCTCACCAATCCTTTTCAAAATCTCTTGTTAAACATACATAAGTGGTTATTGGAGTGTGCATGTGTGAATATCTGGTTGCATGCAAGCTCGAAGTGTGTGTGTGTGTGTGTTCATGCTTGATGCGTGTGTACGTGTGTGTATATGGTCTAATATGTGCTTAAGGAGGTGATTTTATGATTGAAAAATGATTTTCAAAGCCAAGTGAGTCTTGCATGTGCCTTGTGTGTACATAAATCGGAGGTTTCAAGGTTGGAAACCCCCAAATAGGGCACCACCGAGAAACCACCGCCACCGGTGATGAACTCCGGTAAACCGGTGGTGAGTTGTGATGTGAAAACCTGAACTCTAATACCATAAAATTTGATTTTTATGTTTGCATGCTTGGATCGTTGAAATTTCAAAAAGGGTTTTGGATTTCTAAAAAATAAATTGATAAGTGTTTATTAGAAATAAGTGATGAATTGATTATGGGTTGATTTGTGATTGAAGGATTAAGAGAAATCTTTTGCATGTGTTGTTTTTTTGAAAAACCCGAATGGTTTTGATCCTTGGAGTGATTAATTTGATTTTTCTTGTTGAATAAAATAATTAGGGATTGTTGTTAGAAGGGTTAATGGATTAAAAGGAGTGAAATTGTTGTTGCATGCTAAGTTTTGGTCCGAGTTTTGTACTAATGAAAAGGGAGTTAAAATTTTGTAACTTGAATCTTGGTTAATTAGCTAGTCTCGAGATTTGCATGTTGATTTGCAAGAAGAATTAGTGATGCATGTTAAAGTATAGCCTTGCATATAAATGTCAAGTTAAAAATAAGCTAAAAAGGATGAGTGTTTGAATAATCTCAAGTTGTTAAGCAAATCTAATGCTTGCATGTCAATGTTCGGCCCTTGAATTGTGTTTTGTGGATATAGCCGAATGGAATATAGGAATAAAAGGAATTGATTTGATGTTAAGTCAATGCATGAGTAATTTTAGAGATTATGTGATTTATATGATTGTTTGGGTTCGAATTTTGATGTTAAAAGAGAAGAAAATGATTCTTTTTTAAAAGATTTTTGATTATGTTATAGTTTATGTGAGCTAAGGTGGAGATTGATTGATTTTGAAAATCATAAGTGATAGTTATGGTCGCAAAGATTTGATTGTAAATAAATCATGTACTTGTAAGAATTATATTAGTGTGATTTGAGAAAATAAGGATAAGCAAGTACGCTTTGATTTTTAAGTATATAGAAAGATATAAAAGTTACGAGAAAGGGATATGCTATATGCTATGTGCTATGTGCTTATGTGTATAAGCTATAATCGTATACTCAAGTCAAGGATATAATCGAGTTATCGTATTGAGTGATCGTTCCGGGAATGAGAGTTGAGAATCTGATTAAGGTTTTGGTTTTGGATTGTAGATTCGGAGCGTGAGGGCATTCAGGCTAGGAAAGGAAATGATATACTAGGTGGCAGTAGTTCAACCTTCAGGAAAGCAAAGTCAGGCAAGTAACTCTGATTACTTGTGTAAATGGTTATAAAGAGAATGTTGTTCATACCATGTAGAGTATTGAACTGTTTATTTATGAAACCTTGATATTGATTTGAGATACCCTGCCTTTGTTCTTGATAAACAGTTATTGATAAGCCTAATGATTCAACCCTTTGATAATCTGTTCTTTTTGATCAAGTTATTTATTAAGCCATGAATTATATTGAACCCTCTGAATATCCATGTTAACCCTGTTTAATGATACCCTGTTATCCTGATCACCCTATTGATCCCTAAACAGATGTTGATCCTTCTAACTTAAGTGCCTTGTTATCCTTGATACAAAATCCTTATGAATTGTTCCTTGTTTATCTTTGAATCACTCCCTGAACTTTGTTTCCTTAAAATCTGAATTAAGAATGAGTTTCGACTTGAAAGAGTACGAATGATTTCAAATGCTTGGTAATGATAAAATGAATTTTAGAAAACCTATTTGTTTTTCCAACGCAAGGTTTTCCAAATGAATTCTGATGGATTGGATTGGGATGTTAGAGGCTAGTGGGACTAGTCTAGTCATGGTAAGAGGCTAGCGGGGCTAGTCCAACTTAAGGCTGAAATTATGCCGATTGGTACCTTAAAGACCGGATGGAGGTCGGTACGGGCGGATAACCCGTATTAATATGAAATGGAAAGATAAAGTGATCCAATCAAGGGTTCTAAATGATTATTTAAAAAGGGGAAATGAAACTTTCTGTTCAGTAAATAGATTTTTGAAAATGAAAAGGGTTTATATTGCTTTGAAAAGAGTTGATTATGTTAATGTGAAGCTTAAAGCTCGAGAACCCTGATTCTTAAATCTGTTGATCATATGATTGATTCCATATATTGAAATACTGTTGCTTTCCTCTATTGAAAGATCTATTCTGATCCTTATTGATTTGTGATGAATGTCAGCTTTCGACTTACATTGAGCCTCGTTCCTTAAAAGCTCCATATTGTTTCTTCAAAAACCTTTCCTTAACCCAAAAGCTGGAAATCTGCCACCTAGATCAAATAAAGTAGAATGCCCTGAGTTTGTTAAAGCATATTGAGAATTGACATTGTAAAACTGCTATATAGTTGCTTGTTGAGTTTTATACTCATATGTTTTGTTTTAATCTAACCATGGAAGTTAAGCAAGAAGGTGGTCAGGCTTAGGCGCACTGCTCGTAAGAGCATACCTGGTGGTCCCTACCGTGTTGAGGGCTTTCGGTTGCCAGAGCAGGTAGTGGTATTTTTGAGTGAGCACACGCCTAGAAGGAAAAGTTTAAAGATACAATAGGTTATCTGTCGGTTCCCAGCCGGAATCGATATTGTTTATTAAATAATATTTTGGGTTTGTAAGTTATATTTTATGATTGGTAGTTGTAATCTTGTCTCATACTTTATCCTGTTGATCCTGTTAGTAGTTAATCGGGGTTTATGCATATTTAATTATTAGACTAGAGGTGTGTGAGTCCTCATTTCCTAACCCCGAGATTGAGGGCGTCACAAGTTGGTATCAGAGCTACAGGATCTAGTCCCTGAGACAAGTTAGGATTAAAAAAGGGGTATTTTGGGAATATATCTATATCTCGAGAGAGTTCAACTCATATTGAGTTGAGTTAGACTATTAGGTATAGTCTAAGGAAAGTGTTTATTGGTGAAGTAGAAACTAGAGTTAGGGTGTGAGTTAGCTGGAAGCTTTATTTAACCCTAACATTGTTTTTTGGGTGCTGTTTTGTGTTTTCTCTTAGGATCCTAGTAGTGGTAGTGACTCAGACTCAGAGATTAGTTTGACTGGTACCCCTGTGGACCCCATTCCACCCTCTCCAGAGGAGCCTGTGTATGTTAGTTCAGACCCAGAGGAGGACCCTTCTGAGAGTAGTGAGATCCCTATGCAGATTTCACCCTTGAGGCCAGATCCAGAGACCCCTGCCCCTGAGCCAGAGTCAGAGATGCCTAAGACTGTACCTGTCAGTGTTGGTGGCAAGTTAGACCAGGATCGAGACTTTGTGTACTCCCGTATTCCTGAGTTGGGAGCTTTGGTGGATAGGTTGATTCGAGACTCTAGGCAGAGGACTTAGTAGTGATGGAGGAGTGGAGAACTAGGATTCAGTTGGTGGAGCAGGTTGCCAGGAGAAGATTGGATGAGGGACCATCCACTAGTGATGCTGATGCTGAGGCCCGGAGACTGCATAAGATCATTCGCTGGATGTTGGTTGTGTTGAGAGAGATTCTAGACAATTAGACGGGACTGTTAGTTGAGCCCGTAGATTGTTGTTTTTCAACGCCGGTAGGCTTTCGGATACTTGGTCAGATGCCGGGATCCCTTTTCATTTATCTTGTTGTATTTCAGTGTAGTAGTAGTAGTTGGAAGTTAGGGGTGGATAGGGGATGTTTTCCAGTTTTTCCTCTGTTTAACCCTGCTATTTATTGTACCTTGATTCAGAACCTGTGATATCTAGAACTGTCTTTATGTACCCTTGTTTAAATAAATCTATTGTCTTGCTTTCCTTTGTGCACCTTAAATATCTCATAAACCGTTCTCGATATTATGTTTCTACACAACCATGTTTTCGTATAACCATATTTAAAGATCATAAAACCCTGTTCTGTGCTATGATAAAACAATACTGATATGAGAATTATGTAGTAATAGGATTGCATGTGCAAATTGGGTAAAACTTAAAACCCATAAAAGAGATTTTATAGAAACTATTGTTATGCCATGCTATCATATTGCTAAATAATTGCTCAATCAGGTTTGTAAGAAATGGCCAACTCACCAGATCATTAAGAAAAAGAAATTCCCACCCAAGACCCAAAAGTAAACCGAGAAACTACCATGATGAGCAGACTTGCTCAGCTTTTGCAACAACCTGCGGCCCCTAAAGTTGGAAACTTTAAGCACTTTCAATCTATTCATCCCCTAGAGTTCTTAGGTTTTCCAGACCCGATTAAAGCTCAGTCTTGGTTAAGAGAAATGGAAAAAGCTTTTGAGTTAGCAGAAGTTAAGGACGATAAGAAAGCTCAGTATGCAAGTTATTACCTGAAAGATGAAGCAAGTTTGTGGTGGGAGTCTTCAAAGGCGTTGTTGGAAGGAAAAGACATATCTTGGGAGAAGTTCACCGAGATGTTTCTGGAGAAGTATTTTCCAAGTTATATGCAAGATCAGTTGGAAATGAAATTTCTGGACCTTAGACAAGAGGATATGCCAGTAGCAGAATATGAGGTGAAGTTTTCGGAATTGTCTAGATTTGTACCTGAGTACGTGAATACAGAGGCGAAGAAGGCTAAGAGATTCCAACAGGGACTTAAGCCGTGGATTAGGAGTCAAATAGCAATGTTGGAAATCAAGAATTATGTTGTTTTGGTTCAAAAAGCAATGATAGTGGAAGGTGAGCGGGAAGCTGTAAGAAGAGAAAACGAAGGAAGAAAGAGGAAGTTTGAAAGCTCTGAGCAAGAGCAAGGAAGCTCAAAGTTCAGAGGGAAGTTTGGAAAGAATGGTGGAGGTCAGAACCAAAAGTTCCAGAAGTTTAAACCCGGTAATGGAGCTTAGAAGAACCATTTCCAGAAAGCTGGTCAACCGGGGAAGGACAACAGACCCCAGATGCAAGAATGCAGGAATTATGGAAAGAGACACCTGGGAAGGTGTAATAAGCTGGATATAACGTGTTTCAAGTGCAACCAGAAGGGGCATTACTCTTCAGAATGCTCAAGTGGAGCAAGGAAGCCTGATTCAGCTTGTTTCAAGTGTGGAAAGATGGGCCACATAGCCAGAAATTGCAAGGAGCCTGTTCAGAAGGCTAATGTTCTCCGGATTGCTGGACCACCAGCACCATCAGCTCAACCCAGAGCTAGGACCTTTAACATGTCGATGAAAGATGCGGTGCAAGATATGGACGTGGTAGCAGGTATGCTTGTTATTAACTGAGTAGAAGTAAAAGTTCTGATGGATTCTGGAGCAATTAGATCTTTTATCTCTGAAAGTGTTCTTGCTAAGTTAAATTGTGTTGCGTACCCTCTAGAACCTAATTTGATTATAGAGGTAGCAAATCAAGAGAAAGTTATTGCTAGCAAGATTTGTCTTGATTGTGATGTGACTATAGAAGGTCGGCACTTTTCTGCTGACTTAATTCCCTTTAATTTAGGAGAATTTGAGGTTATACTAGGAATGGATTGGTTGTCAAACCATGAAGCGCAAATAGAATGTAAAAGTAAGAAGGTGAAATTAAGAACCAAGGATGGTGAAGAAGTGATATTCAAAGGAAAGAGGCAAGAGAAGAAATTTCTAACGAAAATTGATGCAAGAGGGTTAATACGTCAAGGATGCGAAGTTTATTTGGCTCATGTCATGGATGTGGAGAAAGAATCTGTGAAGATCGAGGATATTCCGGCAGTAAGAGATTGTCTGGACGTGTTTCCCGATGAATTGCTTGGACTACCTCCAGACAGAGAGATCGAGTTTACGATTGATTTGGCTCCTGGAACGAAACCAGTGTCAAAAGCTTCCTATCGCATGGCGCCGGTCGAGATGAAGGAATTGGCAGCTCAGTTGCAAGAATTGTTGGACAAAGGAGTGATCTGACCGAGTGTATCCCCGTGGGGCACACCAGTGTTATTTGTAAAGAAAAAGGATGGAAGTATGAGGTTGTGCATTGATTACCGCGAACTAAATAAGTTGACGATCAAGAATAAATACCCTCTACCGCGGATCGATGACTTGTTTGACCAGTTAAAAGGAGCTTCGTGTTTCTCAAAGATTGATTTAAGATCTGGGTATCATCAATTAAAGATTAAAGCGGAAGATATACCCAAGACAGCGTTCCGAACAAGATATGGACACTATGAGTTTTTGGTAATGGCGTTTGGCTTGACGAATGCGCCAGCCGCATTTATGGATCTTATGAACAGAGTGTTCGAGCAGTATTTGGATAAGTTCATTATTGTGTTTATCGACGATATACTGATTTACTCCAAGAAGGAAGAAGATCATAAGGAGCATTTGAGGATTTCCTTGGAAATTCTGCGAAAAGAGAAGCTGTATGCTAAGTTTTCAAAGTGTGAATTTTGGCTAAAGGAAGTTCAATTTCTTGGTCATGTAGTTAATAAAGAAGGAATCAAAGTGGACCCAGCCAAGATAGAAGCTGTAATGAATTGGGAAAGACCCAAGACTCCTACGGAAGTTAGAAGTTTTCTGGGATTAGCCGGATATTACAGGAGATTTGTGCAAGATTTCTCTAAGATTGCCATTCCGTTGACAAAGTTGACGAGAAAGAACGAGAAGTTTGTTTGGACAGAAAAGTGCGAGGAAAGTTTTCAAGAGTTAAAGAAGAGGTTGGTAACCGCCCCAGTGTTGGTATTACCAGATGAAAAAGGGGAATTTGTAATATTCAGTGATGCTTCATATAAAGGACTTGGATGTGTGTTAATGCAACACGGGAAGGTAATAGCATACGCGTCAGGGCAACTCAAGCCGCATGAGCAAAAGTATCCAACGCATGATTTGGAATTGGCAGCAATTGTGTTTGCCCTTAAGATTTGGAGGCATTATTTGTACGGGGAAAAGTGCGAGATTTATACGGATCATAAAAGTTTAAAGTATATCTTTACTCAGAAAGAATTGAATATGCAACAAAGAAGGTGGTTAGAATTGATCAAAGATTATGATTGTGCGATAAACTATCATCCTGGAAAGGAAAATGTGGTAGCTGATGCTTTAAGTTGAAAAGAAAGGTTGAATATGTTAACGTCATCAGAAGTATTGATCAAGGACTTTGAAAAGATGGAAATAGAGGTGCAGACTCCAGAATGTGGAGGTGAAGCTATATATGCAATGTTGTTTCAACCCGAGATTTTGGAAAAGATTCGATGATGTCAAGAGCAAGTGATGAATCGTGAAAAGGATAAGTTGACGGGAGAAGAAATTAAAGCTCAAAAGGATGGAAAAGGGATATACCGTGTTAACTCACATATTTGGATACCTAATGTCGTGGAACTAAAGCACGAGATTTTGCAAGAAGCGCATAACTCGAGATTTTCAATTCACCCTAGAAGTATGAAGATGTACCAGGATTTAAAAGAAAGTTATTTGTGGCCAAACATGAAAAAGGAAATTGCGGAATGGATAAGTAAATGTTACACGTGCCAAAGAGTCAAAGCGGAACATCAAAGGCCATGCGGATTGCTTCAGCCACTGGACATACCCGAATGGAAATGGGAGCATATATCGATGGATTTCATGGTAGGATTACCTAAAACCAAGTCAAATCATGATGTGATTTGGGTGGTAATCGATCGGTTGACAAAGTCAGCAGATTTCTTGCCAATGAACGAAAGGTTTTCGTTGGAAAAGTTAGTCAAATTGTATTTGGATGAGATTGTGATGCGCCATGGAGTTCCTGTATCTATCGTATCTGATAGAGACCCAAGGTTTAATTTAAGATTTTGGAGACAATTCCATGATCATTTGGGAACAAAGTTGAGAATGAGTACGACATATCATACGCAGACAGACGGACAAAGTGAAAGGATAATTCAGACAATTGAAGATATGTTGCGAATCTGTGCAATAGATTTCAAAGGACATTGGGACGATCATTTGCCCTTAATTGAGTTTTCCTACAACAACAGTTATCACGCGAGTATTGGCATGCCGCCTTATGAAGCGTTGTATGGAAGAAAGTGTAGGTCCCCTACTTATTTGGACGAAGTTGGTGAGCGCAAATTAATTGGCCCAGAGCTAGTTCAACAAACGAAGGAAAAGGTCGAAATGATTCGAAAGAGATTAATTACAGCTCAAGATCGACAAGCAAAGTACGCAAATCAAGAACGTAAGGATGTGTAATTCGAAATTGGAGACAAAGTCTTATTAAAGATATCTCCTTGGAAAGGTTTAACCCGATTCGGAAAGAAAGGAAAGTTGAGTCCTAGGTACATTGGACCATTTGAAGTATTGCGTCAAGTTGGGAAAGTGGCATATGAATTGGCGCTACCTTCGCAAATGCAACATCTGCACAATATATTTCATGTATCTCTTCTGAAGAAGTATAATGTTGATGCGAGCTATGTGATCGAGTTGGAACCAGTGGAAATCCAACCAGATTTGTCCTATATGGAACAGCCAGTTCGAATTTTGGATCGAAAAGAAAGGACGCTTAGAAATAAAGTTGTACCTCTAGTTAGAGTGTTATGGAGAAATCCATTAGTCGAAGAATCGACTTGGGAATTAGAAAGCGCAATGAAAGAAAAGTATCCCCATCTATTTGCTTAGATTAGATTCTAGGGACAGAATCCTTTTAAGGAGGGTAGATTGTGACGACTGAGAATTTTGTGACGTAATTAAGTCAATAAAGTGTGTTATGTGATTATAATTATGTGATTAAGTGTTGATTAATTGTCATTACTGTATGTTAGAGTATAGGAGCGTAAATAAAAATGTTCCAATTTAAAGAGTCAGCTTAGAAGTTAAGCTGTGGTGTCGGGCCGTCAGGTAGAACGGAACCCGTCCTAATAAGGAATTAAAGAATATAAAATATGAATTATGTGTGATTGAATGAAATGAATGAGTAATAAAGTATTTCTTCCTAAGTGACGTGTTGATTGGAAAAGATAATGAGAAGCGTAATCAAAACGCTGAGCGTCGGGCCGTCAGGCTGAACGTGACCCGGTACGCGTAGAAAAGGATAAAGATTAAAGAAGGATAAATTCTATGATCAGACCTGAGTCTTTATGTGATTATATATGTGAGATTGTTGTCTGTGTGCATGACTATGTGTTCTGTGACATTTTTATGAATTTTTAAGGGATTATGTGATTTAAATAAAGGTTTAATTAACCTTCGTGCATTTTTATAAAATCATCCGAGTAAGATAAAAACATGGGATTTGTTTTGTTATCTTCATAGAGGTCCTAGAGACTTTTTAAAAATGGTGATTGGATCTATTTGGTGGTCTTTGCATTTTTAAATTGATTTTATGTGGAAAATGTTATTATTAAAGCGAGATTGTGAAATTCATATAAAATCAACCGTACGCTCAAAATCTTATTATGAGTAATGGTTGGAAAGCTAATTTCGAGGCCTACGTATTAAAATTGTCATTTTCAATAATTCTCGTCTTCCCGAGAGAGATATATTTTATATTTAATTCTTGTTACATTTGAGTAAAAAGGAAGGAACAAATAAGAATAAAAGGGGAATTTGTAATATACTAAAATGCCCTTGATTTTGATTGAGTATAAAACTCATTCTCTCCCCCCCTTTTCTTTCTTTTTCCCGAGCACATCAATCTCTCTTCTCTCTTTCTTTCTCACTCGCTCTTTCTCTCTCTTGGCTACTCTCTCTCTCGGTTCTTCTTCTTTTCTCTTGGTAAACCACTTGTTTCTTTGATAACTCTCACCAATCCTTCTCAAAATCTCTTGTTAAACATACATAAGTGGTTATTGGAGTGTGCATGTGTGAATATCTGGTTGCATGCAAGCTCGAAGTGTGTGTGTGTGTGTTCATGCTTGATGCGTGTACGTGTGTGTATATGGTCTAATATGTGCTTAAGGAGGTGATTTTATGATTGAAAAATGATTTTCAAAGCCAAGTGAGTCTTGCATGTGCCTTGTGTGTACATAAATCAGAGGTTTCAAGGTTGGAAACCCCCAAATAGGGCACCACCGAGAAACCACCGCCACCGGTGATGAACTTCGGTAAACCGGTGGTGAGTTGTGATGTGAAAAACTGAACTCTAATACCATAAAATTTGATTTTTATGTTTGCACGCTTAGATCGTTGAAATTTCAAAAAGGGTTTTGGATTTCTAAAAAATAAATTGATAAGTGTTTATTAGAAATAAGTGATGAATTGATTATGGGTTGATTTGTGATTGAAGGATTAAGAGAAATCTTTTGCATGTGTTGTTTCCTTGGAAAACCCGAATGGTTTTGATCCTTGGAGTGATTAATTTGATTTTTCTTGTTGAATAAAATAATTAGGGATTGTTTTTAGAAGGGTTAATGGATTAAAATGAGTGAAATTGTTGTTGCATGTTAAGTTTTTGTCCGAGTTTGGTACTAATGAAAAGGGAGTTAAAATTTTGTAACTTGATTCTTGGTTAATTAGCTAGTCTCGAGATTTGTATGTTGATTTGCAAGAAGAATTAGTGATGCATGTTAAAGTATAGCCTTGCATGTAAATGTCAAGTTAAAAATAAGCTAAAAAGGATGAGTGTTTGAATAATCTCAAGTTGTTAAGAAAATCTAATGCTTGCATGTCAATGTTCGACCCTTGAATTATGTTTTGTGGATATAGTCGAATGGAATATAGGAATAAAAGGAATTGATTTGATGCTAAGTCAATGCATGAGTAATTTTAGAGATTCCGTGATTTATATGATTATTTGGGTTTGAATTTTGATGTTAAAAGAGAAGAAAATGATTCTTTTTTTAAAGAAATTTTATTATATTATATGTTTATTTGAGCTAAGGTGGAGATTGATTGATTTTGAAAACCATAAGTGATAGTTATGGTCGCAAAGATTTAATTGTAAATAAATTATGTACTCGTAAGAATTATATTAGTGTGATTTGAGAAAATAAGGATAAGCAAGTACGCTTTGATTGTTAAGTATATAGAAAGATATAAAAGTTACGAGAAAGGGATATGCTATATGCTATGTGCTATGTGCTTATGTGTATAAGTTATAATCGTATACTCGAGTCAAGGATATAATCGAGTTATCGTATTGAGTGATCGTTCCGGGAACGAAAGTTGAGAATCTGATTAAGGTTTTGGTTTTGGATTATAGATTCGGAGCGTGAGGGCATTCAGGCTAGGAAAGGAAAGGATATACTAGGTGGCAGTAGTTCAACCTTCAGGAAAGCAAATTCAGGCAAGTAACTCTGATTACTTGTGTAAATGGTTATAAAGAGAATGTTGTTCATACCATGTAGAGTATTGAACTGTTTAATTATGAAACCTTGATATTGATTTGAGATACCCTGCCTTTGTTCTTGATAAACAGTTATTGATAAGCCTAATGATTCAACACTTTGATAATCTGTTCTTTCTGATCAAGTTATTTATTAAGCCATGGATTATATTGAACCCTCTGATTATCCTTGTTAACCCTGTTTAATGATACCCTGTTCTTTGATCACCCTATTGATCCCTAAACAAATGTTGATCCTTCTAACTTAAGTGCCTTGTTATCCTTGATACAAAATCCTTATGAATTGTTCCTTGTTTATCTTTGAATCACTCCCTGAACTTTGTTTCCTTAAAATCTAAATTAAGAATGAGTTTTGACTTGAAAGAGTCCGAATGATTTTAAATGCTTGGTAATGATAAAATGAATTTTAGAAAACCTATTTGTTTTTCCAACGCAAGGTTTTCCAAATGAATTCCTGATGGATTGGATTGGGACGTAAGAGGCTAGTGGGACTAGTCTAGTCATGGTAAGAGGCTAGCGGGGCTAGTCCAACTTAAGGCTGAAATTATGCCGATTGGTACCTTAAAGACCGGATGGAGGTCGCTACGGGCTGATCACCCATATTAATATGAAATGGAAAGATGAAGTGATACAATCAAGGGTTCTAAATGATTATTTAAAAAGGGGAACTGAAACTTTCTGTTCAGTAAATTGATTTTGGAAAATGAAAAGGGTTTATATTGTTTTGAAAAGAGTTGATTATGTTAATGTGAAGCTTAAAGCTCGAGAACCCTGATTCTTAAATCTGTTGATCATATGATTGATTCCATACATTGAAATACTGTTGCTTTCCTCTATTGAAAGATCTATTCTGATCCTTTATTGATTTGTGAAGAATGTCGGCTTTCGACTTACATTGAGCCTTGTTCCTTAAAAGCTCCATATTGTTCCTTCAAAATCCTTTCCTTAACCCAAAAGCTGGAAATCTGCCACCTAGATCAAATAAAGTAGAATGCCCTGAGTTTGGTAAAGCATATTGAGAATTGATATTGTAGAACTGCTATATAGTTGCTTGCTGAGTTTTATACTCATATGTTTTGTTTTAATCTAACCATGGCAGTTAAGCAAGAAGATGGCCAGGCTTAGGCGCACTGCTCGTAAGAGCGTACCTGGTGGTCCCTACCGTGTTGAGGGCTTCCGGCTACCAGAGCAGGTAGTGGTATTTTTGAGTTAGCACGCGCCTAGAAGGAAAAGTTTAAAGATACAATGGGTTATCTGTTAGTTTCCAGCCGGAATCGATATTGTTTATTTAATAATATTTTGGGTTTGTAAGTTATATTTTATGATTGGTAGTTGTAATCTTGTCTCATACTTTATCCTGTTGATCCTTTTAGTAGTTAATCGGGGTTTATGCATATTTAATTATTAGACTAGAGGTGTGTGAGTCCTCATTTCCTAACCCCGATATTGAGGGCATCACAACAATACAATGAATCTCATATCAAAATTCCCCATAATGAAAGTGAAGTCCCGAACATTCTAACGAATGATTTACCAAGGTTACCTCGGGAAACGAGGTAAGAATTTTCATCAGTTATTGTACGAGTCGAGATGGTGTCAAAAGCCCTGTATTGTATGACCCAGTGGAAATGAGATATTGAGTGAAGGAAAACTTCAAGAATGTGGAATGAAAGAATAAGGAAATAAAGAGTACTTCACGCTATACACAAAGGTGATCATGGAGGAAAGAGAAGGGAGGTATGAAATCACGCATCAGTTATCAGATATTGCAAGTCTAAAGATTAAATGAACATAGTGTATAAGGAATAATTGGATAGTGTGATTGTATTTATTAATAACATCCTCGCCTATTCAAGAATTAAGGAAGACCAAGTTGAACACCCGGAGATATGCATACGAAGGGTAAAAGATTAGCAACTGCGTTCTAAGCTACGAAGGCATGAACTCTGGCTATAATTACTTATGAGCTACGGAAGTATGGTTAATTACCAACCAAGCAAGATTTATTCAGAAATAGATGTCTTAAGTAGAAAAGGAAGAGTGGGAATCACTAAGATTGCCGGAGAGTGGATAAAGGAATTGTAATAGTTAGGAATTGAGAACAGGTTTTGATCCGACTTCTGGATTATACTGATACTTACTTTGTTGTTAGATATCGAAGGTGGTATTAATATAGATGATTGATATTGACTACATTATGGAATGTTGTGAGCATCAAAGTTCATATTGATATCTAATTTGATATGACAACAAAATGAGTATTAGTACCAAGACCTCGGTTTCGAATAAAGTTGTGATTCATCCCATTCCAAACTAATATTTTCTTTTCAATAGTAAAGGATTCTCGCTCAATGAATATACTTGATAGTGATTGAAAAGAAACCGAATGATCTAAATAGAAAAGAACCTGGTTATGATAAGTTCAGATGAGTCATGTAACTCAAGTCCAAATGTAACTGCAATATATATAAAGATTGTACCTTGTAAACTTATCTTTTTTACTTATTTTTTTTTATTTTAGCTTGGGGTTAGTCTTGTTATCGGGCATGAATTTGTGACAAGTAATCTACTCAAAAATTGGGAGAGATTATTGTGCAAGACATGACTGTATATAACAAGACTAAGTCATACTGACAACCCTAAGGATAAGTTGGATGATAATCTAAATTTGTATTCTGTAATTGTATTTCTTGATTTTATAAAAATGTTAAGTAGATTAGACTGAAGGTTTTTTTGTGAACAACCTTCAATTTAAGGAATAAACTCTGGAAGAAGATCAAATCCTGATCATGTCTCAAAGAGAAGTGTAGCAGCTTGGATTTGAATAATACTGTTCTAGAAAAAATATTCTAAGTCAAATATCGACAAGTCATAGATCAAGGAATATCGAGAAGTTTGTCGAGAAGTCCAAAATGACTTATAAAGAAGTCCCAAGAGATATCGATAAGTCAATATGCATGTAGATATCTCAGATATCAACAAGTCAAAAAGAACACATAGAGAACCGGAGATATCGACAAGTCATTTCTTCATATAGAGATCTAGAGATATCGACAAGCCAAATCTTCATGTAGAGAACTAGAGATGTCGATAAGTCAAAAGCCTATATAGAGAACTGGAGATATCGATAAGTCATTCTACATCTAGAGAAATGAAGACCTCGATAAGTGAAAGACACATGTAGAGAACTCAAGATATCAATAAGTCATTATACTTATCGATATGTGACATCTCTACTGAACAAAAGAGATCTCGACAAACTATATCAAAATTCAGAATGTAGCCAAATTTAATATTCAAGATTACCAGTCAACAAACAATTCTTTCACTAAATTGGAAATAATACAAATGCAGCTTGAAGAATTCAAGATCAAGGGCAAAGATTTACTGGACAAATGAGAGTCACAGACCTACAAGATTCTGCACAAATTTGCTAACACTGGAAATGGGAATAGACAAAATAGATTTAGAAACTGTGTTACATTTTAGTGCAATTTTTGTAAACCAGTGTTGTTAGTCTATAAAGCATGCGCGGGTCCTTAGTTTAGATATATATCAAACAGATCTAGAAAATTATCTTAGATTCTCTCTCAAGATTTGTGGCTGAGTTCTTATTTCTAAGAACATCGATTTGTAGTAAAATAAATTTGATTAATGGAATCAACTGAGTTTTTGATAATTTGTTTATGTGCTTGCACTCAAATATTTTATCACTACAAATTCATACCTGTTTTTTTCAATTATAAGCCAAACACTTTCAATTTTAATTAAAATCCAAGAAAACACATTCACCCCCCTTCTGTGTTATATTTCATTGCACTCAATATCTAACAGTTAATTTCTTAAACTCATATATTAAGCTCCTGGGTCTACTTTGTTGGTTACCTACTAATATCGCCAATTGACTCATCGAGTTGTTAGTATTCTGACGAGACATGGTTCCTACATAATTTATTTAAAACTAAATCATAGTACAAATGATAAAATAGGCAAAGAACTATATAAATCAAAAAATATTTAATTAATAGAAACTTTGAAATAATATATGTTATTCCTCCTCAACTAATTAAATTGCTAAACAAAAGAAGATGCCCTACAGTCTAAGTATGAACTTATTCCTTATTATCGATGCTTTCCATTATACATGACTTGCTTTCCATAATGATTCTCGTCCCTCAAAATATTTCCTATTGTTGTAACATTTCGTCGAACTTCAACATGTATCTTATTTGAAAAACTCTTATAAATTTCTTATTCCTCTTACTAGTACATTTACCCTTAGCGAAGTGTTACGAAATCTTTGACATCCATCTACCAAATTCTGACGTAGAAGAAATAAATGGTGTTCATCTCTATCTAGTTTCCAGTTTGCTTCCTCTAAATCAGCTCAGAGACTTTTAACTTCAATTTCAAGGTCATAATTTATAGTAATATTATTAATAATTTCTCCAAGATTTACATGAATAGACTGATCACTTTCGGAAGCATGGTCAAAATTGTTCACGGAGTCATAATTATTGGAACTGGGGTCATAGTTTGACGAAGGTGGTGGTGAACTATCAACATGATCCTCAATGTCAGACATTTCAACCTCAACATTTTCTTCTTCCATATACAATACCATAATAAAATATTAAAATTTTTAAAACTCTCAGCTCACAAGTCACACCTAAAAGGCAGTCTATAGAAGCTTTCCCAGGCTCTGATACCAACTGTAATACCTCGAATTTTCATACAATAAATTACACTTAAATATTAAACTAAAATTTCAAATTTATTCATACTTAAAATAAGTTTCTAGTTTTACATAAAATTATAAAATCCAAGATAGGAATAAAATCATCTATGATGAAAATAACGTCAAATCCTGGGAGAGGGAGCTCCAAATGTAACATAATGACTAAAATATTATTCCAAAGCAAGCTCAAATCAAATCCACCTTTCTGATGTCCCACAAGCCAAACACCTGAAAATTTGTAAGTAATGAGCCAAACAGCCCGTAAGAAAATAATTCTACACTAGTGGATCAAGTAAATCATAATTTTTATAAAAGCAAAATCATTTTTCAAAATCCAAAGTTCACATGTAACTTAAAATTAATTTCACAAATTGCTAAGGTCCCAAATATCTGGTGACACCGTATCATAGGTTCATAATTTAATGATTAATGTACCCCTTACTAAAGTATCATATAGTTTGAGCTCCTGAAGGCATCATACGTACCATTCCCTTGTAAGGTATCATATGCTAGTTTCAGAACTATACGTAATTACTATCCGATTCATAAGTCAGAACTCACTAAGAATTCTTATATCTAGAACATGGTACTTGATCCATAATTTTAAAACCAAAGCAGTGCAAAAATATTTAAAAGATTTAAAAGATTTCAAATAAAAATAAAAATGTGATAAGTTAACTTACTCTGCTATACTAATGGCGGTTCAAAATATTTCCAATTAACTCATGTATTTAAGTGAACTAAAGAAAGATAATTACTAACCTAATTTATACAACTAAGGTCAACACATTAAATCAACGTTAAAAAATATCATGTTGAATCGCAATGTCACATTCAATTAGATTAATATATATTAGGATTATGTACATGTTAGTGACAAAAAGAACAGAGTAATATAGGCTGACAACAAAAACATAAACATAGTACAAGCCGACAAACTTTAAAATTTTAAAACATAATTTAGATAGTGTAAAATATGAATAATTAGTAATATGATTGTCATTTAAAATATTGAAAAAAACATGTATGTTTGTTATAAATATTAGATTTGTAATATCAGTAAAAAACAATTCAATCACTTTCCACATATATAAACTAAAAAAGACAAGCTTAAATTACACAAATTAAAAGTATAGAATGCAACACAAATAAACCTTTTACACAATATTATGTACTAAATGAACCAATGTCTAGGAAAAATGTGTAAACTCTCTTAATTTTAACAAAATATTTAAAGAAGTCACACACACTTAATAAGGTAATATATCTTTATAAAACTATTCCACATTTAATTGATGTATATTATGTACCATGAATATTTATAAAAACATGTACCAGTACTACTAATGTATCTACTTCAAAAAAATTATTATATAAACTTCTTAAAATTATATTACTCACGTACAACATAATCGTAATACAAAATATTAATATTGAATGCTCACTAAAATATTTGATAACATGTACATATAGTTTAACCAGCATGAAAAGGAACATGTACAGGGGTGTCATTAGTGGTATCATTACATGTATATAATTAGTGTGATGAGTATGAATTATTTAACCATATATATACAAATATATGGTTAAATGATTAGTGTGATAAACATAAATCATTTAACTATTATATGTGATGAGCATGAATTATTTAGCCATGTAACAGTGAAAAATATGTATATATAAAACTGGAAAAAATAAAATGAAGAAGAATGTACTCAGTGGGAGAGTAGCTGAACAAGGAAAAAAATGAAACTAACATAGGTTTATATAAAAAACTCGCCAAACAATAGCTTATTTTAGTTTTGACCAAGTTAAACCTCATGTATACAAGCAAAATCAAATGACACCTGTATATACATATTTTTTTTTTTTTTTGCTAAGTTACTGTATATACATATTTAAGTACAAAAGGTTAAAAAATACATTTTTGTAACTAATTTTCAAGCACAAAATATGAATAAAATTATATATATATATATATATTGAAAATCCAGTCATATAATAATATACTTGTTTTAAAATAAAATAATTTAAATCACTTCAGTTCATGCTAATACAGTAAACCGTAAGTAACGCCCTTTTTTTAGGAGAGCTTTTTACTTTAGTTTGCAGGATGTAATTTTAATATTACAAATTAAGAACATAATTTACTAATCTATTTCTACTACCATTAGTGTTGATCATAGATTTGAAAAGGTGCATTAATAAATTTTGGTGGCGGAACTTTAATTTTAAACATCTTTGTATTCACTGGATGAAATGGATGAAATTGTAACGACTAGGAAATTGTATTTACGTACTATCGCTTTATTTAAGATATGACATTTCAAAATTTTATTCTTATAGAATTAAGCACAATTGTTTTTTTGGCACTCTTATAACCTCTTTGGAATATCAAATCGAGTGAAACTTATATTAAAATTTATTTCGTTAATTAAGTTTTGTAAGGCGTATGTCGATGTTTGCCGATGTTTGCGATATCTTAAGATGAAGATAGCTCAAAGATTTATTTTACTATGATTATTAAGTTTTAATATTATTACTATTTTATTCAAGTAAATATAGTATTATTTTTTATATATTTATGAATATTTGTTTAATTTTAAGAAATTAGTTTTTAAATTTTATTTATCATATAATTTGGGTAGCATAATATTTATTATTAATTCTGTGTAAACTCAAATATATTTTTCTAAGAAAACAAATTCTTAGTTTAAGGACTATAGTACTTTTGAGGAGGTGTTCATCTTATAAAAATAAATTCTAGCGTTGGACAATGTCCCTTTATTATTAATTTATTTAATTATATCAAATTTTTAATTTTGAAAAAATGCTTGATTATATTAAAATAATAATAATAATACAAATTTTATTTTTTCAATAAATATTTTTACTTTAATAAATTCAGTATTATTATTATTTATTATAATATTAGCCGTATATTATTTTTATTAAAGATTATGTTCAATTCGAGTAATTGTTTTTAGTAAAGAATGCTTAATTTATAATGTATTGAGATGGCTTACAAAAGAAGACTTGTTAAATTTTTTGCTAGAAAAATCTAGAATGGGAGATATTTTGGTTGAGCTTTCTCGAGAATTGACTTTTAATTTATTATTAATTTAGAAGTACATATATTACTAAAGTTTAGAATAGTTCATCCTCTACTCCCACACACACTAAGGCCCCGTTTGGTATTACTGTTGCATACACCTACGCTGGTATTACTGTTGCATACACCTACAACAGTTTTTTGCTGAAAATCTGTCAAAAATTTTACAGGAAATAGTTATCAGTTTCACCATCAAACCTTCTCAAAAATATTATTTTTATATATTATATCTCAAAATATGCATAAATTAAAAAAATTACCCAACAGTCATCTAATTTTTCTGACAGCACTTTTTCCACCAGCACTTTTTAGTTATCAGTTTCACCATCAAACCTTCTCAAAAATATTATTTTTATATATTATATCTCAAAATATGCATAAATTAAAAAAATTACCCAACAGTCATCTAATTTTTCTGACAGCACTTTTTCCACCAGCACTTTTTCTCACAATACATCAGTTTTCAACAACACTCCCAAACAGAGCCTAAATCATATAAAACTTTTGGAGAAAAAATCTAGAAATGGTGAAAGAAGGAAAATCAATTGTTGGGATGCAATCTATTGGTGACAATCCTCTCTAACTCCGCCTCAATTAACTCCAAGGTTAGTAATATGTTTTAATTCATTTAAATTGATTGTATTTCCATGTTTAGTAATAATAGGGATTGTGGGTTTAATTATAGTAATGAATTGATTTTTCAATACGTATATTGTTGGAGGATTAATATTTGTTTAGTTTTTCATAATTTTCTTATAAATTTTAAGATGCAGATTTTAGGTTGCATGTATCTTTTAAAGTGTTAAATATAATAAAATAAGATGTTGAATTAATAAGAGGGATGTTTTGGGCTTTAAGGGTATGTGCATGTGAAACGAGGTTGGATATCTAGTAAAAATACCTTCATCTGCTTTTCTCTCAAATTTTCCAAGCATTTCAGGATGTGTTCTCAGTATAAAGCATTTACATCCACAAATATGAAAATGCTTCAAGCTTGATTTCTTTTCCTTGATCATCTGATAAGGATTTAACCTATGCATGTTTATGAGCATATATGTTCTTCTTATTTAATCGATTGTGTATCTTCTTATTTAATCGAGTATATATGTTCTTCTTAGTTTAATTCGATTGGCCTCAATTTGATATGGATTCTGTATATTCTTCTACAATCGACTCATTGTGTTTTTGTGTGTATCATGAGTTTTGAAACATTAATTGTGACGCCCTCAATCTCGGGGTTAGGAAATAAGGACCCACACACCTTTAATCTATGAATTAAATAAGCATAAACCCTGATTAGCTACTAACAGGATCAAACAGGATAAAGTATGAGACAAGATTACAACTACCAACCATAGAATATAATTTAAAACCCAAATTAAAACCAACTTCACATAGTCGATCCCGACTTGGAACCGATAGATAACCCATTGTATCTTAACAACTTTTCGGCTAAGCGCTTGCTCACTCAAAAACCTGTACTACCTGCTCTGGCAACCGGAAGCCCTCAACACGGTAAAGACCACCAGGTATGCTCTTACGAGCATTGTGCCTAAACCTGGCCATCTTCTTACTTAATTGCAATGGTTAGATTAAAACAAAATATATGAGTATATAACTCAGCAAGTAAATATAAAACAGTTCTATGATACAATATCCACAATATACCATTACCGATCTCAGGGCATTCTACTTTATCATTTCTAGGTGGCATATTTCTATCTTTTGGGCTATGAAAGGGTTACGAAGAAAAGTTTTGGGCTTTCAAGGAACAAGGCGCAAGATAGGGTGAAAGCCTACATTCATCACAAATCAATAATAGAATTAAAAATGATCTTTCAAATAGAAAGCGATAATCTTTTCATCATTGGGAATCAATTATATGATTGATAATATCAACAGAATCAAAAATCAGGGTTCATAAGAGGTAAGCTTCACAATATCACAATCAACTCTTTTCAAAACAATATAAGCCTTTTCATTTTCAATGAATCAATTACTGAATAGGAAATTTCAATTCCTTTTTAAATAGTATGGAACCCTTGATTGGATTACTTTAACTTTAAATTCATAATAATATGGGTGATCAGCCCGTTCCGACCTTCATCCGGTCTTTAAGGTACCAATGGCATAGTTTCAGCCTTAAACCAGACTAGCCCCGCTAGCCTCTTAACATGACTGGACCAGTCCCACTAGTCTCCTACGTCTCAATCCAATCCATCAGGAATTCGTTTGGAAAACCTTGTGTTGGAAAATAAAGGTTTTTTTAAACTCATTTTATCATTACCAAGAACAATGATAGAGTATCTCAAGAATCAATAACAGGGGTACATTACTATAAAAGTTCAATACTCTACATGGCATGAACAATATCCTCTTGATAACCATTTACACAAGTAGAGTTACTTGCCTGAATTCGCTTTCCTATTTCATAAAGGTGGAACTACTGCCACCTAGTATACTTTTCCCTTTCCTAGCCTGAATGCTCTCATGCCCCGAATCTACAATCAAAAACCAAAACCTTAATTAAATTACCGCTTGACGTTCCCAGAACGCTTAACATTTCCCTTAATCGCAATACTCTAAGAGTATATATATATATATACTCAATTATAAATACAAGCACGTTTATACCAAAACCTGTATACTTTAGCCATATAGACTTTGGATCACGTATTGCGATACAAATACGACATATAACATTTAATCCTTGTGTTTTAAACTCTATACTCGAGTTATTATATCACTTATATAGCCTTATATCAAGATGATTCAATCCTTCCCTTTTCATCATTCAATTCGAACCAAAACACACACATAAATCACATAATTTCTAAAAATTACACATGTTATGGATAAAAAACTAAGGTTATTATTTGCTGTATCGATTACTAAGGTTCGGGAGCTCAAGGCCTTTAATGGCTTCTCTCGTGTTTCGTAGCTTAACTCTGCCTTTACGAGATGCCTACGTATCTCTGTGAATTAGAGAATCAAGCCCAAAAACGTAGTTCTGATATGTGTGGTGAGGCCCCTTATATAGATGCTGAGAGTCCTTGAATTGGACTTGGCATAGGAGACTTGGTGGTCAAGTCTCTGAATTAGAATGGGCTTTGGAGTCCTAGGAAGTAGGAAGCTGATTCCTTATCTTATGAGATTCCTTGGAGGCCAATCTACAAGGATTTATGTCCTTATTGGGACTCTTCTCAATAACTGCTTTTCCCCTTATTAATTAATTATGAAATTAATTAATAATCAGGGTTTTGGGCCTTCTTTGTTTTATCAGGCCTGATCTGGTCCATCAGGCCTGATCAATGTGTTAACCTTTTTGGTCTGAATACCATACATCTTCTTATTGGGCCATGCAGCCCAAATCTGGTGTAATTAATACAATATTAACCATGCAATCAGTATTTATTTATTCCCTATCATTTGCCCCCCAACTTTTGGGAAACAGTGACTAGGTTTCGCAGAAGTTAAGTTCATTTGTTCCCTTACAGGGTATCGTTTTTGCGTAAAGTGTGGAATGACCTACACATTTACAACGATTTACTTTCATCCCTTATTTAGAAATTATCTTAATTTCCAGCATTTTTTCCCTAATTCTGGGATTTTTCCTTAATTTTCTGGAATATTTCCCTTTATTCTGGGATTTTTCCTTAATTTTATGGAATTTTTCCCTTAATTCTAGGATTTTTCCTTAATTTTCTAGAATTTTTCCCTTAATTCTGGGATTTTTCCTTAATTTTCTGGAATTTTTCCCTTAATTCTGGGATTTTTCCTTAATTTCTTGGCTTAAAATCGATCAGGATTCATACCAAATCGATAAGGAATCCTTGTCGAAATCGACCAGGATCCTAATCGATCTTACTGTGATATTGTCATTCTGGTCGATTGAATCTTCGATCAGGATTTATGCAGAATCGATCAGGATTCCTGATCGATTTTGATCAGGATTCTGATCGAACTAGCTCACAATACACCACTCTAATCGATGGTATCTTCGATCAGGATTCTTCTTTTTGTCGATCAGGACTCTGATCGAACTAAGTGAATTTCTACCCTTTTGATCGAATGAAATATCGACCAGGACTCTTTTCTTTGTCGATCATGACTTTAATCGAACTAGGTGAATTTTTACCCTTTTGATCGAATGAAATATCGATCAGGATTCTTTTATCTGTCGATCAGGACTCTGATCGAACTAAGTGGCTTTTTACCCTTTTGATCGAATGAAATATCGACCAGGATTCCTGCCATTTGTCGATCAGAGCCTTTTGTCAATCAGGACTCTGATCGAATCATTTCTTTAAAATACTGGTCGATTTTTGACCCTTTAGTTTCTATTGGTGCTTCTAGATTATCCCTGACACTTCTCGATAATGGGCTTTTTTCAAGTTGGGCCTGGTTACATGAGCCTAAAAACGCCTCGTATTCCGAACTTTTCGCTTATATAAGAGAAGTGAGAAGTGAGAATCCTCACTTCACTCCTCATTTCTCAAACTTCCTCTCAAAATTCTCTTAGATTTCTCTCTTAAGAAGGTGATTTCCGGCGACTTCAGCCACCGCAGCTCCACCACCTTCAAGTTTTTTCTGGGTTTCAAGCATTCATCCGAAGCATGTCAATGGCGGATCGTGACTTGGCTCGTTTGGGGAAGATGAACACTTCCAAGAGAGGTACAAACATTCAAATTCAATCTCCGTGTACTTCCTTAATCGATATCATAAACTCTAGAGGTGATGAACATCCCTCTCTATCTGAATTAGATTCGTATAACCATGGTGACACTTTTCATGAGTTAGAGGGTAGAATTGAGTCCATGAATACCCTGTACAAACTTCCACCCTATCTCAGGATTACCCCAGCTGCCCCCGGGGATAGGACATGTAACTGGGAGGGGGATACCTTGTTTATTTATCAAGGAGCCCTGAACGCGGGTCTTAGGTTTCCATTTCACGAATTTATTCCTCGTCTGCTTGCAGATGTAAAAATTAACCCTAGTCAACTTCCCCCTAACACATGGAAGAATATTCTCTGTTTTATGGTTCTTTGTCTTATAAATAATTTTCCTCTTTCTGTAGCTGTCTTTAGGAAAGTTTTTCAATTTTATAATAGTTCCATGGGTCAACCGGGCTGGGTTTTAATTCGTAAATGACCCAAAATTCCCCATATTTTCGATAGCAACTCCATAGTCGAGAACAACCCTAAATGGAGGGATGAGTTTGTTAGGCTGACCTGGGCCGGGGGTGATTGGGCCACACTCTTCCGTAGGCCCTTTTGCAAAGTATCAGATGGTAGTCCTGGTAGCATCAGGTTAACTGATAAGGAGGAGGTGGCCTACCAAGCCTTAATTTCAGATGATGGGAAAACAGATACTTGGACCCTTTTAGAGGAGTTTTCTTTGAAGAAAGTTGGTCTCTCTCAGGCCAGTGATAAGGGTAAATTTATACCTTCGTAGCTATTTTTCCTTCCCTTTAATTGCAACTTTATTATCTTCTGAAGTTTAATATTCCTTCTACTTTTTCTTTCAGCTTGTGAGGCTATTAATAATGTTAACAGGCCCAAGGAGGGGGAATCTGGCCGCCAGAAGAGGGCCAAGCTAAACAGGGACCCCAAGGGCAAGCCTGATGCTCCCACCTTCCTCAGGCCCCACGTCCCTGTTGTGGAGCTGGGGGATGACGTGGATCCTCCACTTAAGGCACACTCCTTCAGGCCTAACTGGGGCTTTAAGAGAAGTGACACGGTGGTTGGATCCACCAAACATGCTAAGGATTGGTCGTACCATTCCATCACTCCCCATGACTTTACTGACATCATTACGGGGAGTGACATTGAGACTATTGAGCTTCTGGGTTCTCAGGCTGAAGCTGCAGTAACATTTTACTCTTTCTTTTTTAAATTCCAACTTTCTTATTTTTCAATGAACTTGTGTTAACTCATGTTTCTTTATGCAGAGTAACACCTACTTCCAGGCGGCCCTCCATCAGGCTAGGTCTTGGAAGGGTAACTCTGATGAGTTTGAGAAGGAGATGAAGAAATGGGAGGAGAGAGCTAAAGCCCTGGAGAAGAAGCTGGACACGAAGAAGGAGGAGCTGGCTAAGGCTCATTCCGAGCTGGTGAAACTTAGGAGTGATAAGGAAAAACTCATCGATGATTACATGGATTCTGATAAGTTTAAGAATCACATGGAGATTCACGATGAGGGTCTTTATTCCCTACAGTTTACCCAGGGATGGGATGTGGTCGTGAAGGCGGTTTCTGAGAGGCATCCAGGCTTAGTCGACCCTAAGGACTTTATAAGTCTTGAACAGGATGAGACAGAGGACAACATAGATGCCCTCTTCAACTCCCCTCGGCCAGATGATCGCATCTTGGATCCTAACACTATTTCTCCTCCCGCTTCTCCTGCGAAGAATGCTGAGAAAGAAGGTGCCGATAAAGAGCAAGGGAATGAAGGCTCCCGCATGGAGGAGTAGTTTTTCTAGTTGTAATTTTATTCTTAACTTATGTTTCAACTTTGTTTGTATCAGAACTTATTACCCTTCGGGGTTATTTTATGCTGCTTTTCTTATTCACATCTTTCTCCTTTATCTTTCCAGCACTTAATATGCTTTTAAACTTGAACTACTTGGCCCTTTGAGTTGTGCAATATGCACTCTTTATAATAAAAGAATCCTTGAAGTCTTCTTCTGTCAACGATCAAAGCATGATTTTTCTTAAAATCACACAAGGTATTATCACAACTTAAACATCCAAAGGTTGAAATAATTTCAAACTCATTAATATGAAGTCCGGTTTTCCAAAACCTTAAATAGTATGGGTTCGACCCTTAACAATAATGACTCGACAATGTAAATTCTACTGGAATATAAAATCCTATGCAACCAAAGCTTCAAGGTGCTTTTAAACCTATTTGTCGTTTTGACAAGTGAGAATCGTACTCAACTGACTTACACATTGTAAACCTTCAGGTTTTGTACATGCCAAGTTTTCGTCACTTTAAAACCATCCATAGTCTCTAACTTGTAGGTTCCCCTTCCTTGAACGCTCTTAACCTTGTACGGCCCTTCCCAATTCCGGGCAAGCTTTCCTTTCTGCCCAACACCAGAGGCTTCTACCTTCCTCAAGACTAAGTCTCCTTGCTTGAAGAACCTTTCCTTAACCCTTAGATTGTAGTAGAACGAAGCCTTTTTCTGATATTCTACTATCTTCGCATGTGCCTCATCTCGCACTTCGTCAATTAGATCCAGGGCTAATCTTTGCCCTTCCTTGTT
Source organism: Apium graveolens (assembly GCF_009905375.1). Classification (NCBI taxonomy): domain Eukaryota; kingdom Viridiplantae; phylum Streptophyta; class Magnoliopsida; order Apiales; family Apiaceae; genus Apium; species Apium graveolens. The sequence goes on along the minus strand of NC_133655.1, from coordinate 101,503,182 downwards.
CTCCTCAGCATTGAAAGCTTGAATCCTGGGAGAGGAATGTGATATCTCCACGGGAACAACTGCTGCTGCCCCATATGCTTACATGAAGGGAGTTGTTCCGGTTGTGACCCTACAGGTAGTCCTATAGGCCCATAGTATTGGGAGTATCCCATCCACCCAATTATTCCTCGATTTCTCGATCCTCTTCTTTAGTCCATCCAGGATTATTCGATTTGCCACTTTCGCTTGCCCATTGGCTTGCGGGTGAGCCACAGAGGTGAACCGTAACTCAATTTCATTTTCTTCACAATATTTCTTGAATTCCTTGTTGTTGAACTGTGTTCTATTGTCAGTGACTAGGATGCGGGGAATTCCATACCGGCACATGATATTTTCCCACAGGAATTGTGCAACCTGCTTAGTTGTGATTTTGGCCAAGGGCTTGGCTTCAATCCACTTAGTAAAATAATCAATGGCTACAATCAAAAACTTCCTTTGTGCCGTGGCCATGGGGAAAGGCCCAAGTATATCCATTCCCCACATAGCAAAGGGGATGGGTGAGTTGATAGAGGTCAGCATCTCAGGGGGGTTGTCTAACAACAGGTGCATGCTTCTGACAGCGGTCACACTTCTTCACATATTCTTTGGCATCAGCCATCATTTCTGGCCAATAAAAGCCTAAACGGGTTATCTTATGAGCTAATGCTTTGCCCCCAAGTGTTGTCCACATATGCCTTCATGTACTTCTTCAAGAGCCAAACGTGCCTCATCGGGCCTGAGATACCTTAAGTAAGGAACCAAAAAAGATCTTTTATACAAAATCCCATCTATTAAAGAGTATCTTAGTGCTCGAACAGCCAACTTCCGTGCTTCAGTAGCATCGTTTGGAAACCATCCGGTTTGAATATGAGTCTTAATGGGATCAATCCATGAAGTCCCCAAACCTATAGGAGCTACAAGCTTAACATCAATGCTCTGTGTCTTCAGAATGCGGAAGTATACACTTCCCGAACTTTCCTCTCTCTCGGATGAAGCAAACTTTGATAACGCATCTGCCTTAGCATTTTCCTCCCTCAGAATATGTTCAATATGGCATTTATCGAATTGGGTCATCACAGCCCTTACTAGGCGGACATACTTAGCCATCGTATCATCCCTTGCTTCGAACTCTCCCTTTACCTGGGATATGACCAGCTTCGAGTCTCCACAGACTTTTAAGTTCTTGACTCTAAGTGTCCCTGCTAAGCCGAGGCCAGCTATCAGAGCTTCATATTCTGCCTCATTATTTGTGGTCGGGAAGTCTAACTTCATGGCATACTCAATCAAGAACCCATCGGGGCTTTGTAACACCAAACCCGCTCCACTTGAATTTTTTTTTGATGTTCCATCAAAATAGAGAACCCAATATTCTTTCTTCTTATCATACTTTTCTTTACCCCCCTTATCAACTTCCTTGTCTTGAGGTATGGTATCTTCCTGCCCCCCGACTTCTTGGTTGGGTATGGTACATTCCACCACGAAGTCAGCTAATGCCTGGGCTTTTATTGCCGTTCGTGGCTTATACTTAATATCGAATTCTCCCAGCTCTATTGCCCATTTGATCAGTCTCCCACTAGCCTTAGGACTGTGGATTATATTTCTCAAGGGTTGATTTGTTAGAACCTCAATTGGATGAGCCTGAAAGTAAGGACGTAACTGTCTTGAAGCCATTACCAGAGCTAAAGCAAACTTCTCAATGGTTGAATAACCGAATTCAGCTCCGTGCAGAATTTTGCTGACATAGTATATAGGTTTCTGGATTCTCAGTTCCTCCTTAACCAACACAGCGCTCAAGGCATTTTCTGAAACGGCCAAATACAAGTATAGAACCTCGTTCAAAGTTGGCTTGGCCAACAACGGGGCCTGAGCCATATATTTCTTTAATTCCTCAAATGCCTTCTGGATTCCTCACTCTATTCAAAATCTTTAACCTTCTTTAAGGACTTGAAAAACGACAAGCACTTGTCCCCTGACTTGAAGATTAATCGTCCATGGGCAGCAACCCTTCCCGTGAGTTTCTGAACATCTTTGATAGTTTTTGGTGGTTCCATATCCAAGATTGCTTTTATTATATCGGGGTTGGCCTCGATTCCTCTCTTGGAGACCATCAATCCCAAAAATTTTCCAGATCCTACTCCGAAAGCACATTTCGTAGGATTTAACATCATCTTGTGGTACCTCAAGACCTCAAAAGCTTCCCTCAAATGGGTTATATGATCAGTCTTTACTGTACTCTTGACTAACATGTCATCAACATAGACTTCCATAGTCTTGCCAATAAGATCCTTACAAATTTTATTTACCAACCTTTGATAGGTGGCTCCTGCATTCTTGAGACCAAATGCCATAACAAGATAACAATAAACACCAAAGTCAGTGATGAATGATACCTTCGAAATGTCGTCCGTGTGCATCTTGATCTGATTGTATCCACTAAATCCATCCATAAAACTCAGCATCTGGTGCCCAGCAGTGGCATCTATCAAAGTATCGATCCTTGGTAACGGGAAACAGTCCTTAGGACAGGCATCATTTAGATCAGTGAAATCCACTCACATCCTCCATTTTCTATTGGCCTTCTTCACCATTACAGGGTTTGCTAACAACTCTGGAAATTGAATCTCCTCTATGAAACCAGCCTCTAAGAGCTTCTCCACTTCCTGTTTTATAGCTTCTTGTCTTTCTAGAGCGAAACTTCTTTTCTTTTGCTTCACCGTCTTCCGACTTGGATCCACATTCAGCTTGTGAGTGATCAGTTTCGGATCTATTCCTGGAATATCAGCTGCCGACCAAGCGAACATATCGCTATTTTCTTGCAAAAATTTCACCAACTTCCCTCTAATGTGCTCCTCGAGCTTGGCTCCAATAAAAGTCACCTTCTCAGGATCTTCGGGGGCTAAAGGAATTAAAACCAAGTCTTCTGCTGGCTTTCCTCTTTTCTCATCATTCTCATGGATATCCAGGTCTTCAATAGGAAGAACCTCCCCCCCAATTTCGTCTGCCCTTAAAGAGGCCACATAACAACTTCTAGCCATTTTTTGATCTCCTCTCTCTTCTCCAATCCCATCTCGGGTTGGAAACTTCATAAGTGAATGATAGGAAGAAGGGACTATCTTGAAGGCGTGTATCCCTGTTCTTCCCATGATAGCATTGTAAGTCGAACTAGCCTTCACCACCACAAAGTCCAACATTTGAGTTGCTTGCCTTGGTTCTTGTCCTATGGTTGTTGGCAACTTGATATTTCCTTCTACGGGGCATTCCACTCCCGCAAATCCATATATCGGCATGTCGGTTGGGGTCAATTGGGAGTCATTATATCCCATCCTTAAAAATGTGTCATGGAGCAAAATATCCACTGAAGCACCATTACCCACAAGGACCCTTCTTACCGGGTTGTTCCCTATTATCAGGGTTATGACCAACGGGTCGTCATGGGGAAATTTCACACCCTCTAGATCAGAATCGTCAAAAGACATTGTTACTCCTGTCCTGGACCTCTTCGGGGCTTCCCCAACAATATGCATAACTTCTCGAGCATACGCTTTCCTGGAGTTCTTGGATAACCCAGCAGCAGTTGGTCCTCCAAAAATTGTGTTGATCATAGGCCCTCGGGGGCGCGGTCTTCTGAAGATTATATTTATCACCGGTCCCCTAGGTTGGGGATTTCGCCCCTGATCTTCTTGATCTCTCCTTCGGTCATTAAAGTTTCTTCTCACGTTGTTGCCTCTATCCCCTCCTTCTCCAGTGTATTTGTTCAATCTTCCTTTTCAAATGAGGAACTCAATTTCATCTTTTAGTTGTCTACACTCATCGGTGTCATGGCCAACATCTTTGTGAAATCTGCAATACTTGCTCTTATCTAGTTTGGCAGGATCAGCCTTCAAAGGCTTAGGCCAACGTATATCTCGATCTTTCTCGATTTCCATCAAGATCTTGTTCCTAGGGGCATTCATCTTAGCGTATTCAGTGAACTTTTGCCCAGGTCCTCCCTTCTTGGGGATTGAATCAGAGTTTTGCTCAGTTCTAGGATACTTGTCCTTAGCGATATATTCCATGTCAGTTTTCTGCTTCTTGCCTCCACTGGGCTCATTACTCACTACAGTCTTCCTCATGCTTTCTTCCACCTTGATGTACTTCCCGGCTCTATCTTGGAGCTGCAACATGCTTTCAGGGGGCCGTTTTGCTAAAGACATCTTGAAAAATTCATCCCTAGTTCCTTGTTGCAGTGTTATCATGGTTACCTTGTCATCAAGGTCCGGGACTTTGAAAGCCTCCTTTGTGAAACGATTCAGGTATTCTCTCAAGGATTCCTTCGCTCCCTGTACAATGCTCATGAGAGATGCTGAACTTTTCTCAGCACTCTCCCGCTGATAAATTGCTTAATAAAAGCCTGACTTAACTCTCTGAATGACCCGATAGAGTTCGGGGGCAAACGACTATACCATCTTTGAGCCATACTCGATAGGGTTTGAGGAAAGGCCCGACACTTAATAGCATCATTCACGAGTTGCAACAACAGTGCATTAGAGAATGTCCTGACATGATTAGTGGGATCTCCCGTGCCATCATAAGCTTTAATAGTGGGCATCTTAAACTTCCTTGAGATATGGGCATTCATTATCTCCTCAGTGAATGGTGGAGTTGGAGCATCAGGATCTCCAAGGGGAAGAAGATTGCTTGGATCAGCCCTTGGGACAACAGCCCTTCTTTGTATTGGACCATCCAGGTCTATGATAGGAGGAGGATTCCTCCCCCTAGGAGGTAATGGGGGTCTGGTGGTCTGGTGCACCTCCAAGTCGCGCCTCAGCCTTTGAATCTCAGCCTCATGAGTCCTGATCATTTCCTGCACTTCTCGGGGATTCGTCCCTTGGGTGCTTTGAGGATGTTGGCTACTATCAACCATCGGCTCTTTGCCAGCACATCTCCTTCTCGGGGCTACTTCTTCATGTGAAGACTCGGAGTCTCTCTCAGTGTAAGGACCAGAAAATTCTTGATCCTCAGGGATAGGAGCCAAACCTCGTATGTATGGGGGCGATCGCCCTCGCGCTTCACTCCGTCTAGCATGTCCACTTCCTCCAACCTCGGGGTAAAGGGGCATCCCATAAGGGGGTTACTAGTTACAATAGTTGAATATTCGTACCGATGGGTCAAGAATTCACAGGTGCATGTAGTTGTTGAACTTGGGGATTCGTACCTTGAATAGCCGAGGGAAACGTCCCTTGTGGCAGAGGTTGAGTTGCCCCTATCTGGGCTTCTTCTTGGGTAGCTGCATAAGTAGAATGAGGAGGTATCTCCACGGTTGACGAAATCACTTGGGTTGTCCCCGATGGTGTTCCTTCCTCAAGAGCTCTAATTGTTCTCTGTGTTTTTGCCATGGTTGTTGTTGTGTTTCCCACAGATGGTGCCAAATGTTATGGATAAAAAACTAAGGTTATTATTTGCTGTATTGATTACTAAAGTTCGGGAGCTCAAGGCCTTTATTGGCTGCTCTCGTGTTTCGTAGCTTAACTCTGCCTTTACGAGATGCCTACGTATCTCTGTGAATTAGAGAATCAAGCCAAAAAATGTAGTTCTGATCTGTGGGGTGAGGCCCCTTATATAGATGCTAGGAGTCCTTGAATTGGACTTGGCATAGGAGACTTGTTGGTCAAGTCTCTGAATTAGAATGGACTTTGGAGTCCTAGGAAGTAGGAAGCTGATTCCTTATCTTATGAGGTTCCTTGGAGGCCAATATACAAGGATTTATGTCCTTATTGGGACTCTTCTCAATAACTGATTTTCCCCTTATTAATTAATTATGAAATTAATTAATAATCAGGGTTTTGGGCCTTCTTTGTTCCATCAGGCCTGAACTGGTCCATCATGCCTGATCAATGTGTTAACCTTTTTGGTCTGAATATTATACATCTTCTTATTGGGCCATGTAGCCCAAATCATGTGTAATTAATACAATATTAACCACGCAATAAGTGTTTATTTATTCCCTATCAACACATGCATTCACTTAGCATCAAATCAACCCCTTTTGTACCTATATTCCATTCGGCCCTTACAACCAAACACAACCAAGAATCAGGAATTAACATGCAAACACCAAAATTGCATAAAAACTTGAGTTCAAGTCACTACTATTCCTTTAAGTCATCTTTTAGCCTAAACACTTACATGCAAAACTCTATCTCGGCATGCATCCAAATACTCATGTCGATTCTCGCTAGTAACTAATGGAATTAGCACATAAACTTCACAAAATCAACTTAATCTTCTTTCAACCATAAGATCCATTCGGATTTTTCAAAACAATAACACATGCATAGATAAATTTGACATGCACTTTCTAGAACCAAATCAAAATCACACCTATAGTTCGTTTAAATACATAATTCAACTTTAATCCCTTAAGATCAAGCAAGAACACCTGAATTTTCCATTAATCAAGACATGCATGCATCGTTTAGAGTTGTTAACCACATCTCAATCCACTTATTTAAGAATCTCTAAAATCAATCAATCAACAAATCATTTTCATCATCAAATCAACTTAATAAACAAGAACCATTCAATTTTTAAGCAAAACATCACATGCAACTTCTATTTCGATTCTTTAAATCATCAACTAATCAAGTTTCTCAATTACTTCTAAGAATATTCATTAACAAGTCATTTCCATCCAAGAAACAATCAAATTTATTTTCTCAAAATCAAGGACCCATTCGGGTTTTTATGAAATCACCACATGCAAACTTTGAAAATAGATTTTATGATTTGTAGAGCTCAGTAATAACATCATCACTCACCACCGGTTCACCGGAGTTCATCACCGGTGGCGGTGGCTTCACGGTGGTTCCCTCATTCGAGGGTGTCTAACCACAAAACCCCCGATTTTCCTTAAAAATCACAGCAACAAACACATGCAAGACATAATCATCACAAAATCACATCATCTTGGTTCTATAAAACAAGAACTCGGAAAAAACCGAACTTAAACACACACACACTCGCATGCAAGTACCAAACCACACATGCAAGTGAATCAAAGCTTATATATGTAACAAGGATGAAGTTTTATGGAAGAATCCATAAAAATTAAGTGAAGAAGAGATATGTACCGAGAGGAAAAAGAGAGAGAGACTTTGATAGTAGGAGAGAAAAAGAGAGAGAGAAATGAAAGAATCTGAGAGATGAGGGAGTGGCCGGGTGAAGAGAAAGAAAAGGGGGAGGGGAGGGAGTACGTATATTGACTTGGATGGGTAGTGTGGTCATTGTACCACACTTTTACATTTCTTTTCCTTTTCTCTCTTATTTTCAATTCAAAAATGAATTTAATCAAGAAATATCTCTCCCGAAAGAGATGAAAATGAAATGAATAATAATTTTAAAATGTAGATCTCGAAATTAGCTTTTCAACCATATTTTGAGAATAATTTTTGAGCGAACGGTTGATTAAATACGAATTTTACAAGATTATACTGAAAATAGCATTTTAGCTCCATAAAATCATTTTAAAATGCAATGATCACAAAATAAATCCGTTTATCACTTTTAGAAAGTCTCTAGGACTTTTTTTTGAAGATAACACAACTAGTCTCATGCCTTGACCTTACTCGAATAATTTTATAAAAATGCATAAAGGTCCAATAATCCTTATTTTAAATCAAATAATTCCTTAAATCCGTTTAAAAATTAACAGATCACGTAATCATGCATACAGGTAAGCAAGCACATATATTCACACATCACAACTCATATCTGATCATAAAATTTTCCTTTTTATTATTATTCCTCTTTTCGCGTATCGGGTCATGTTCTGTCTGACTGCCCGACGCTCAGCGTTTCAATTACGCTTCACAATTACCTTTACCAACCGACACGTCATTGGAATGTAATACTTAAACATTCCATTTCACATAAACACACATATTTCACATTTAAATACTTTAATCCCTTTTTAAGATGGGTTTCATTCTACCTGACGGCCCGACAACACAGCTTAACCCCTAAGCTGACTTTTTAAATTTGAATGCATCTATTTACGCTCCCAGATACTAATATACAATAAAGATAATTAATCATCACTTAATCACATAATTTATATTCATACCACTGAAATCATACTTTATTACGTCACAAAATTCCCAGTCGTTACAATCTACCCCCCTTAAAAGGATTCTGTCCCCAGAATCTAGTCTAAGCAAATAGATGGGGATACTTTTCTTGCATTTCACTTTCTAATTCCCATGTTGACTCTTACACTAATGGATTTCTCTACAACACTCTAACTAAAGGTACAACTTTATTTCTAAGTATCCTCTCCTTTCGATCTAAGATTCGAACTGGTTGTTCCACATAAGACAAATCTGGTTGAATTTCCCCCGGTTCCAATTCGATCACATGACTTGCATCAGCATTATACTTCTTTAAAAGAGATACGTGGAATACATTATGAAGATGTTGCATTTGCGAAGGTAGCGCTAATTCATAAGCCACATTTCCAACTTGTCATAGTACTTCGAATGGTCCAATATACCTAGGACTCAACTTCCCTTTCTTTCCAAATCTGGTTAAACCTTTTCAAGGAGATATCTTTAACAAGACTTTGTCTCCAGGCTCGAATTGCACATCTTTTCGTTCTCGATTCGCATACTTTGTTTGTTGATCTTGTGCAGCAGTTAATCTTTTTCGAATCATTTCCACCTTTTCTTTCATTTGTTGAACTAGCTTTGGGCCAATTAATTTGCGCTCACCAACTTCATCCCAATATGTAGGGGATCTGCACTTTCTTCCATACAACGCTTCATAAGGTGGCATGCCAATACTTGCATGATAACTGTTGTTGTAAGAAAACTCTATGAATGGCAAATGATTGTCCCAATTTCCTTTGAAATCTATTGCACAGGTTCGCAACATATCCTTGATCGTTTGAATTGTCCTTTCACTTTGTCCGTCAGTTTGTGGATGATATGTCGTACTCATTTTCAGCTTAGTTCCCGGGCCTCTATTAGATACGATAGATATTGGAATTCCGTGACTCATCACAATCTCGTCCAAATACAATTTGACCAATTTTTCTAATGAAAACCTTTCGTTTATTGGCAAGAAATGCGCTGATTTTGTCAATCGATCGATTACTACCCAAATCACATCATGATTAGACTTGGTCTTTGGTAATCCTATCACAAAATCCATCACGATATGTTCCCATTTTCATTCTGGTATGTCCAGTGGTTGAAACATTCCACTCGGTCTCTGATGTTCTGCCTTTACTCTTTGACACGCATATCACTTACTTATCCATTCCGCGATTTCCTTTTTTATGTTTGGTCACCAATAAATCTCTTTTAAATCCTTGTACATTTCCGTACTTCCAGGGTGAATTGAAAATCTCGAGTTATGCGCTTCATGCAAAATCTCGTGCTTTAGCTCCACAATATTAGGTATCCAAATACGTGAGTCAACACGATATATTCCTCTTTCATCCTTTTGAGCTTTAATTTCCTCTTCTGACAACTTATCTTTTTCGAGATTCATCACTTGCTCTTGACAACATCTAATCTTTTCCAAAATTTCAGGATGAAATGATATAGCATACATTGCTTCACCTCCAATTCCTGGAGTCTGCACTTCTATTTCCATCTTTTTGAAATCCTTGATCAATTCCTCCGATGACGTTAGCATATTCAAATTTTCCTTGCAACTTAAAGCGTTTGCTACCACATTCGCCTTTCTAGGGTGATAATTTATTGCATAGTCGTAATCTTTGATCAATTCTAACCATCTTTTTTGTCTCATATTCAACTCCTTCTGAGTGAAAATATACTTTAAACTCTTATGATCTGTATAGATCTCACACTTTTCCCCGTACAAATAATGCCTCCAAATTTTAAGGGCAAACACAATTGTTGCCAGTTCCAAATCATGCGTGGGATATTTCTGTTCATGCGGCTTGAGTTGCCTTGATGCATATGTTATTACCTTCCCATGTCGCATTAACACACATCCAAGTCCTTTATATGACATATCGCTAAAAATCACAAATTCTCCTTTTATCATCTGGTAACACCAACACTGGGGCGGTTACCAATCTCTTTTTCAATTCTTGAAAGCTTTCCTTTCACTTATATGTCCATAAAAACTTCTCGTTCTTCCTTGTCAACTTAGTCAGTGGAACAGAAATCTTAGAGAAATCTTACACAAACCTTCTATAGTATCCAGCTAATCCCAGAAAACTTCTGACCTCCGTAGGAGTTTTGGGTCTTTCCCAATTCATCACAGCTTTTATCTTGGCTAGATCTACCTTGATTCCTTCCCTATTAACTACATGACTAAAAAATTGTACTTCCTTTAGCCAAAACTCATACTTCAAAAACTTGGCGTATAACCTTTCTTTTCTCAAAATTTCCAAGGAAATCCTCAAATGCTCCTTATGATCTTCTTCCGTCTTGGAATATATCAATATATCATCGATAAACACTATGACGAACTTATCTAAATATTGCTTGAACACTCTGTTCATAAGATCCATGAATGCGGCTGGCGCGTTCGTCAAACCAAAAGCCATTACCAAAAACTCGTAGTGTCCATATCTCGTTCAAAACGCCGTCTTGGGTATATCTTTCACTTTAATTTTTAGCTGATGATACCCAGATCTTAAATCAATCTTAGAGAAATATAAAGCTCCTTTTAGCTGATCAAACAAGTCATAGATTCGTGGTAGATGGTACTTGTTCTTAATCGTCAACTTATTCAATTCACGATAAGCAATGCACAACCTCATACTTCAATCTTTTTTCTTTACAAACAACACCGGTGCACCCCACGGGGATACACTCGGGCATATTACTCCTTTATCCAATAATTCCTGCAACTGCGCTGCTAATTCCTTCATCTCGACTGGTGCCATACGATAGGGAGCCTTCGATACTGGTTCCGTTCCAGGAGCCAAATCAATCGTAAACTCGACCACTCTATCTGGAGGTAGTCCAGGTAATTCATCTGGAAATACATCAGGAAAATCTCTCACCACATGAATATCTTCAATCCTTACGGATTCTTTCTCCACATCCTGGACATGAGCCAAATAAACTTCGCATCCTTGACGTAACAATCTCCTCCTCTCAATAGACGTTAGAAATTTCTTCTCTTGTCTTTTCCCTTTGAATATCACTTCATCACCATCCTTGGTTCTTAGCTTCACCTTCTTACTTTTACACTCTATTTGTGCCTCGTGGTTTAACAACCAATCTATTCCTAATATAACCTCAAATTTTCCTAACTTAAAAGGAATTAAGTCAGCAGAAAAGTGCCGACCTTCTATACCCACAACACAATCGGGACAAACCTTATTAACAATGACTTTCTCTTGATTTTCTACCTTTATAATTAAATTAGGTTTCAGAGGGTACGCAACATAATTTAGTCTATCAAGTATAATTTCAGAAATAAAAGATCTAGTTGCTCCAGAATCCATCAATACTTTTACTTCTACTGAGCATACCTGCCACCACATCCACATCTTGCACAACATCTTTCATTGACATATTAAAGGTCCTAGCTCTGGGTTGAGCTGTTGGTGCAGGGAGAGGCGGCGGTCCAGCAATCCTAAGAACATTGGCCTTTTGAATGGGCTCCTTGCAGTTTCAGGCCATATGGCCCACCTTTCCATATTTGAAATAAGCTAAGTCAGGCTTCTTTGCTCCATTTGGGCACTCTGATGAGTAATTCCCTTTCTGATTGCACTTGAAACATGTCACATCCATCTTGTTACACCTTCCCGGGTGTCTCTTCCCAAAAACCTTGCATTCTTGAATCTGAGGTCTATTATCTTTTCCCGGTTGTCCTGCTTTCTGAAAACGGTTCTTCTGGGTTCCATTAATGGGTTTAAACTTCTGAAACTTTTGGTTCTGACCTCTACCATTCTTACCAAACTTTCCTCTAAACTTTGAACTTCCTTGCTCTTGCTCCAAGCTCTCAAACTTCCTTTTCCTACCTTCATTTTCTCTTTTTGCAGCTTCACGCTCTCCTTCCACTATCATTGCCTTCTGCACCAAGGCGGCATACTTCTTGATCTCCAACAACACCACTTGACTTCTAATCCACGGCCTAAGTCCCAGTTGGAACCTTTTGGCCTTCTTTTCCTCCGTATTCACATACTCAGGTACGAATCTAGACAACTCCGAAAATTTCACCTCATATTTAGCTACCGACATATCTTCTTGCCTAAGGTCCAAGAACTTCATCTCCAACTGATCTTACATATAACTGGGCAAATATTTCTCCAAAAATATTTCAGTAAACTTTTCCCACGATAAGTTCTTTCCTTCCAGCAACGCCTTCGAAGATTCCCACCAGAAGCACGCTTCATCTATAAGGTAATAACTTGCATACTGAGCTTTCTTCTCATCCTTAACTTCTGCTAACTCAAATGCTTTCTCCATTTCTCTTAACCACGACCGAGCTTTTATCGGGTCTGGAAAACCTAAGAACTCTGGGGGATGAAAAGATTGAAAATGTTTGAAGTTTCCAACTTTAGGGGCTACGGGTTGTTCCAAAAGCTGAGCAAGTCTGCTCATCATGGTGGTTTCTGGATTCACTTCGGGGCCTTGGGTTTGGATTTCTTCTTCTTGGTGATCTGGTGAGTTGGCCATTTCTTACAAACCTGATTGAGCAATTATTTAGCAATACGATAGCATGGCATATATAACAGCATTTTATTATGAAATCTCTTTTGCGGGTTTTAAGCTTTACCCAATTTTGCACTTGCAATCCTATTACTATATAATTCTCATATCAGTGTTATTTTCTCAGAGCACAGGGTATGATTTTATGAAATTTTAAACATGATGGTATTAAAATATGGTATTTGAAACAGTTTATAAAGATCTTCCAGGGTGCACAATAGGAAATGAAATATATGATTGATTCAACAAATCAAAGGCACATAGATAAAAGTCTGATTATGACAAGTTCTGGAAACAGGTACAATAACAGGGTTAAACAGAGGAAAAACTGGAAAACATCACCCTATCTACCCCTAACATCTAACAAGCACTACTACAAAGTTCTAGAATACAATACAATAAATGAAAAAGGGATCTCGGCATTTAACCAAGTATCCCAAAGCCTACCGGCACTGAAAAAAAACAACTACAGGCTCCACCAAAAGTCCCGCCTGACCAACACTAACTCTAATCATCCAGAATCTCTTTCAACACAACCAACATCCAGCGAATGATCTTATATAGCCTCCGGGCCTCAGCATCAGCATCACTAGTGGATGGTCCCTCATCTAATCTCCTCCGGGCCACCTGCTCCACCATCTTAATCCAGACTCTCCACTCATTATCCATAACTGAAGTGTTCTACCTAGTCACTCGAGCTAGCCTATCCACCAAAGCTCCCAACTCAGGAATAAGGGAGTAAACAAAGTCTCGATCCTGGGCTAACTTGCCACCAACACTGACAAGCACAATCTTAGGCATCTCAGACTCTGGCTCAGGGGCCGGGGTCTCTGACTCTGGCCTTAAGGGTGATATCTGCATAGGGATCTCACTACTCTCAGATGGATCCTCCTCTAGATCTGAACTAACATACACAGGCTCCTCTGAAGTGGGTGAAATGGGGTCCAATGGGGTATAGGTCAAACTAACCTCTGAATCGGAATCACTACCACTACCGGGATCCTGAGAGAAAACACAAAACAACAACCAAGAAACAACAGTAGGGTTAAATAAAGCTTCCATCTAACTCACACCCTAACTCTAGTTGCCACTTTAGCTTATATACACTTTCCATAGACTATACCTAATAGTCTAACTCAACTATATATGAGTCGAACTCTCTCGCGATATAGATATACACGTAAAATACCCTTTCTTTACTCTTAACTTGTCTCAGGGACTAGATCCTATAGCTCTGATACCAACTTGTGACGCCCTTAATCTCGGGGTTAAGAAATAAGGACCCACACACCTTTAATCTATGAATTAAATAAGCATAAACCCCGATTAGCTACTAACAGGATTAAACAGGATAAAGTATGAGACAAGATTACAACTACCAACCATAGAATATAATTTAAAACCCAAATTAAAACCAACTTCACATAGTCGATCCCGACTTGGAACCGACAGATAACCCATTGTATCTTAACAACTTTTCGGCTAAGCGCTTGCTCACTCAAAAACCTGTACTACCTGCTCTGGCAACCGGAAGCCCTCAACACGGTAGGGACCACCAGGTACGCTATTACGAGTAGTTCGCCTAAGCCTGGCCATCTTCTTGCTTAACTGCCATGGTTAGATTAAAACAAAACATATGAGTATAAAACTCAACAAGTAACATTAAAATAGTTCTATGATACAAAATCCATAATATACCATTACCGATCTCTAGGCATTCTACGTTATCATTTCTAGGTGGCAGATTTCTATATTTTGGGCTATGAAAGGGTTACGAAGAAAAGTTTTGGGCTTTCAAGGAACAAGGCTCAAGATAGGGTGAAAGCCGACATTCATCACAAATCAATAATAGGATCACAAATGATCTTTCAAATAGAAAGCGATAATCTTTTCATCATTTGAAATCAATTATATGATTGATAATATCAACATAATCAAAAATCAGGGTTCACAAGTTGTATGCTTCACAATATCACAATCAACTCTTTTCAAAACAATATAAGCCTTTTCATTTTTAAAGAATCAATTACTGAATAGGAAATTTTAATTCCTTTTTAAATAGTATGAAACCCTTGATTGGATTACTTTAACTTTAAATTCATAATAATACGGGTGATCAGCCCGTACCGACCTCCATCCGGTCTATAAGGTACCAATGGCATAATTTCAGCCTTAAACCAGACTAGCCCTGCTAGCCTCTTAACATGACTAGACTAGTCCCACTAGTCTCTTACGTCTCAATCCAATCCATCAGGAATTCGTTTGGAAAACCTTGTGTTGGAAAAGAAAGGTTTTTTTAAACTCATTTTATCATTACCAAGAATATGAAATCATTCAAACTCTTTCAAGTCAAAACTCATTCTTAGTTCAAATTTAAAGAATTCAAAGATAAGGAAATAAATCAAGGATAAGCAAAGTTCAATTCTAGGGATCTTGATCAAATGATAACAAGGTACTCAAGTTATGGAATCAAAACCATTTCAAGGATCAATAGGGTGTAGGGTAAACAAATGAGTAAATGATCATTACACAAGGGGTTCGTAAAGGTTCTTATAGGGTTTATAACAGTTGATGGTATTAACAAGTAATCAGGGTAAGGAAAGGTTACCAAAGGTTTTGAACAATAATCTTATCAAGAAGAAGTTCACAGGAACAATGATAGGGTATCTCAAGAATCAATAACAGGGGTACATTACTATAAAAGTTCAATACTCTACATGGCATGAACAATATACTCTTTATAACCATTTACACAAGTAAGTAGAGTTACTTGCCTGAATTCGCTTTCCTGTTTCACAAAAGTTGAACTACTGCCACCTAGTATACTTTTCCCTTTCCTAGCCTGAATGCCCTCACGCTCCGAATCTACAATCAAAAACCAAAACCTTAATTAGATTCCCACTTGACGTTCCCAAAACGCTTAACATTTCCCTTAATCAAAATACTCTAAGAGTATATATATATATATATACTCAATTATAAATACAAGCACGTTTATACCAAAACCCGTATACTTTAACCATATAGACTTTGGATCACGTATTGTGATACAAATAGGACATATAACATTTAATCCTTGTGTTTTAAACTCTATACTCGAGTTATTATTGTTAGTGTTTGTGCCCTAGAGACAACACTATTATGTTTATATTATGAAATATTTGGATTATTAATTCTGATTATATGGATTATTTTTTAGTAATTTATTATATCTTTATTTTCTTTGATAAGATGTTAGATTAATAAATGTCCTTGGAATATGATATGTAATTTTATATCTCTAAGTACGTGACTTAGAAATGAGATTATGAGAATAGTATCGATATTCCTAAAGATCTCTGGTTGAGTATTATTATTAAGGGACAATAATAATGCATTAAGACTAGTGTGAATGTTGACTGATGATCACATCTCATTATTCATAGGTATAGTGATACTAAAGTCAAAACACAGGCACATGTATTATATACATGGTGCTGGAAAACCCAATGTGAGATTCTACATGTCTGTTGTGTCATAAGTAATTCTCACAGTGATAATGATGTATTGGTCCTTAGACTTGAAATCATTATATTTCTATATGATAATTAATATACTTTGGTTACATTAAAAGTTACCTTTGACCGGGTGATGATAAAAGTGTATATTGGGTATATTATGAATCATATGAGAAATATGAATGATCTAGAAAGGATTTAATCCTCCTATTTTAGGAGTGATATTATTGGCCTCTTGTTTGAGTTAGACTATGAAATGCATGGCCATGCTCAAATGTTGATGTAATGTTATAGTCTACTCATCGATCAAAGAAACCTGGATTAAATTATGAAGAGGATGACACATAACATGCCTCGAGTTTAATCTATAATATATGGTTAAAAGGACTATAGTACATTGTACATTATACACAAAAGGTTTAATCGATCACCGATTTAATTAATATTACTTGGGTAACAATGATGTATTACTAGATGCCGCTCATTGATTATGATTTTAAATTAGATTTAAAATTGTTGCCAACGCAATAATAACCTAAAGGGTCGCACAAAGAATGATTGGAGGATTATTTAATTTAAATATGGATTTAAATTAAATGTAAATAATTTGAATTATTTGTTATTAATTAAGTGTGACTTAATTAATTAAATAAATAGGAAATTCGAATATAGTATTAAATCCAAAATTAAGTTATTGGATGATTAAGTGAGACTTAATAATGCAATAATTAGAATTTTGAATTTAATAAAAATAATAACTCTAAAATTAAGTTTAGGGTTGGAGGCCCATTAGCTCTTGCCTATATAATATCTTTTTCTAATAGAATTAGGGTTACACGTTTTATTTGATAAAACATAAACCCTAGCAGCTTGAAGAGAGATAGAGAGAGCAAGAAGGCAGCCTCAAGAACGTTCTAGTACACACCCATCCTCCGGGCGATCATTCGTGTGGATACCTTCAAGGCGTAGATCATTCCATTGACGGGCTACGTGGTGATCATTCAAGACCTCCATATTTCCATTAACGTAAAGCTTCTTAAGGTAAACATACTGAACTACGAATTAAATATTATTTTTTGCATGGATCCTGCGGAGGGTTTCGATTTTTTAAGAATTAAATTTATGTTTTCGTTGCGTTTATGTGCTAAAAACCTTTCAATGGCATCAGAGCTACTTGCGAAAAGTTTTTAATTCATTATATGTTTAACCGTTTTCGATATATGAGCATGTATGTGATTCGCCATGATTTGATGTTGATATAATATGCTTGTATATGTATGGTTTTGAATATATGATATTCATGTGAGTTGTATAATCATAAGATGATTATGTAATATGTATATATACTAATATATACATGATTTATTAGATACGGATTCTGAATTGGCTGCTGCAGATTTGCTGAAATCTGAGTCTGGTGTCCGATTTATGCAAACGAATACCCTATTCGATAGGTAAACGAGCGTCTGAACAAAAATGATAGTTAAAGCTATCAACGACTCGTCTGTAAGGTGTTTGACGTCGTTTACTTCCCGTAAACAGCGATTCTTGTTTTTCTGATTTGATTCTGATTTTTCTGATTTTTGTCATATTTTTTTTATGATTAGATCATGGATAATATGATATGTTAAGATCAGATTATGTGTTTTAACATGCTTTTATGTGTTGTATGATCATGGTGGATGGTTATGGCCTTTCGACCTTAGTGTAATGGTTTTGGTTTTGGTTTTAAATACGACTTGCATGTCGTCAATCTTTGTAATCATAAATCTCGAATGTAACTCGAGTTATTCTTGTAAGTTCATTAGATTAGTTTTACTTTCAATCATGTAATGTAATTGAAGACTCAAGAAGGCTATCCAATGGAGGTGATTCAAAGAAGAAGACGAGGCAAACAAGAAGTCTAAATAAAGAAGAAGACTTATGTAATAAGTAGTTGTATTTATTTCCATCACCATATTAGATTGACCTTGATCTTTATCATGAGCTTGATAAAGATCACATAGGATGGGGCCATGACCAAACACATTTACTTTATTGCACTTTACATATTGATGTATGAATGTATGTATAGAATAGTTAATGATGCATGCTTTAATCAGATTAATCATGCATGAATGTATGTATTAGATACGTCACCCATGCCATGCTTAAACAAGATAAAATCTGTAAGACTCAAGATTTTAAAATTTACAAACGATTATGATATTCTCGTGTTTATGAAATACGGAATGAAATACGAATCTTCTTTATTTCCGACATGGGGCGATTTTGTGAACAACGGGTTCATAGAACTTGTAAGGCTGTTGGTTTTAAGCAAGACCGATGTGACTCCTCCACTACTTGGAAATCATACCATTGACGAGTATTGATTTGAAGTATTTTATTCAAGGAAAAATTGGGAATCTCTTTATGATGGGATCATGATCGTTATAATACTAACAAAACCCTAATGTTTATATTAAGTTATTTAGATGCCTTCCAATATGTCCAACGCGTTAACCCCTAGATCGATAAGGAGTGGGTTCGCCAGAGCGAAGTACTCCAATCTATCGTGGGACGGCGTGTTGAAGTATATGATACTTTTAGACCTTTGGGTTTTAACTTAACTAAGTTACCACAATAGGATTGTAAACTTAGAGGCATAGAGTTTGGTGAGATTTATTGGATAAATAAGAATAAATATTGTTCCACTAAACTATCCAAGAGTTATACATTTGACATAATTGACAAATGTTGTCTACCTTATTGAATCATGTTTTAGGAGTAAAGCCAAAGCTGAACTAAAATGTTGTGAAAATTTGGATCTTGGTTCACTAGAAAGTATATAGAAGATACTCTTTCCGAATTAATAGTTAGGGCTATTAATTTGATAAAATAGTGGGAGATATATATTTTGAATATATATGAATAATCACTTGAACATAATTTAATAATCATCTGTAAACTAATTTATCTTATGCATTTTAAACATTGTAGATATCAAATGGCAGTCAATTCAAACAACTTCTCTGTGCGATCAGTCCTTGAGAAGGACAAGCTGACAGGAACAAACTTCCTTGACTTGCAAAGGAACTTGAGGATTGTCCTCAAACAAGAGCGCAAGCTCTATGTCATAGATATCCCTCGCCCTGCACCTCTTACTGAAGGAGCATCCCGTGCTCAACATAATGTTTATCAGAAACATATCGATGATGACACGGATGTTCAATGTCTCATGTTAGCGACCATGAGTGCTGAACTTCAGAAACAACATGAGAATATGGATTCTTATGATATGATTGAGCACCTTAAATGTATGTTTGAAGGACAGGCTCGTCAGGAGAGGTTTGATACTTTCAAATCATTGCATGCATGTAAGCAGGGAGAACGTGATCCGGTTGGACCGCATATTCTAAGGATGATTGGGTATATTGAGTACCTTGCCAAGTTGGGTGCCCCGATTGCTGTGGAGCACCAGATTGACCTAATTTTGCAATATTTAAACAGCAGTTATTCTCAATTTATGATGAATTACAATATGAATGAGATAGATAAGAACCCCACCGAACTGTTGGCTATATTGAAAACTGTTGAGACCAATGTTCAGAAGACATCCCCTGCTCCCATGTTGGTGGTAAATGTAAAGGCAAGAGGAAGATGGGATCTAAATCGAATGCCAATCTGAAACCTGATCCGACCAAGGCTTTGAAGCCTAAAGGTGGTGTTCCAAAGGTTGGTGATTATCACTATTACAAGAAACCAGGTCATTGGAAGAGGAACTGTCATGCTTATTTGGAGGATCTGAAGAAGAAGAAGGCTGTTGTTACTGCTTCTGATTAAGGTATTTATGTTATTGAAGTCAATTTGTCTACTTCTACATCTTGGATATTAGATACTGGATGTGGTTCTCATATTTGTATAAATGTGCAGGAACTGCAGGGAAGTAGGACATTGGCGAAGGGAGAAGTCAACCTACGAGTTGGCAATGGAGCAAAGGTTGCTGCTTTAGCTGTAGGGACTTATCGTTTATCGTTGCCCACTGGGATTGTTTTAGAACTAGATAACTATTTTTACATGCCTGTGATTTGCAGAAACATTATTTCGGTTTCTTGTTTGGACAAGAAAGGTTTTTCATTTTTGATTCAGAACAATAGTTGTTCCTTTTAATTCAATAATGTTACCAACGGGATTGCACGTTTGTTTAATGGTTTATATGTTCTTGATATAGATACTCCTGTCTATAAAATAAATAATGATAATAAACATATTAAGATGAAAGACTCAAATCAAACATACCTTTGGCATTGTCGTTTAGGTCACATAAATGAGAAACGCATTTCCAAATTACATAAAGATGGTTACTTGGATAAGTTTGATTTTGAATCATACGAAGAATGCAAATCTTGTCTCATTGGCAAAATGGCTAAAGCTCCTTTTACCGGACAAAGTGAAAGGGCCACTGAACGATTAGGACTTATACATAGTGATGTATGTGGTCCAATACGTACGATGGCAAGAGGTGGCTTTTACTACTTCATTACTTTTACTGATGATTTCAGTAGATATGGATATGTGTATCTTTTGAAGAACAAATCCGATTCTTTTAAAAAGTTCAAAGAATACAAGGCTGAAGTGGAAAACCAAACAGGGAAAAGTATAAAAGTTCTACGATCAGATCGTGAAGGAGAATACTTAAGCCTCGAGTTTAAAGGTTTCTTGAAGGAGTGTGGTATTGTATCACAACTTACTCCTCCTGGAACGCCTCAATGGAATGGAGTTTTTGAGAGGAGAAATCGTACCTTGTTGGACATGGTGCGATCGATGATGAGTCTAGCAGATCTTCCAATAAGTTTCTGGGGTTATGCTCTAGAAACGGCTGCAAATACACTAAACCGAGTTCCAACTAAATCGGTTCAAAAGACTCCATATGAGATATGGACTGAGAAACGTCACAGCATGTCTTTTATGAAAGTATGGGGATGCGAAGTATTTGTGAAACGCTTGGTATCTGACAAGATGGGACCAAAATCGGATAAATGTTATTTTGTGGGATATCCTGGAGAAACTAAAGGGTATAGTTTCTATAATCCTACCGAGAACAAAGTGTAGGTGGCTCGAACCGCTGTATTTCTTGAAAGAGAGTTACTTTCAAAGAAAATTAGTGGGAGGACTATAGATCTCGATGAAGATCGATTTGTACAAAATAATATTAAACTAGAGTTGGAAAATGGGCAGGAAGTACATCAAGATATTCCTACTCCGGAAACACAGGTTGTTCGTAGATCTAGTAGGGCTCGTCATGAGCCAGAGAGATATTATGGATTTCTCTTGACTCAAGACGATGATTTAATGCTCATAGATAATGATGAGCCTCTTACCTACCAAGATGATATGAACAATCCAGACTCCGAGAGATGGCTAGAGGCCATGAAATCTGAAATGGAATCCATGTATCAAAATAAAGTATGGACTTTAGTTGATCCACCTGAAGGGGTAAAACCTATAGGGTGCAAGTGGGTTTTCAAAAAGAAAACTGACATGGATGGTAAAGTACAGACCTATAAAGGGCGACTGGTGGCAAAAGGTTTCAAACAAGTTCATGGTATAGAATATGATAAGACCTTTTCACCAGTTGCTATGGTCAAGTCCAACAGGATTTTGCTAGCAATAGCTGCTTACTACGACTATGAGATTTGGCAAATGGATGACAAAACCGCTTTCTTAAATGGGAGCCTTGAAGAGGATGTATAAATGATAAAACCTGAGGGTTTTGTCGATCCCAAGTTTGCTAAGATGGTCTGTAAGTTGCTTCGATCTATTTATGGATTGAAGCAAGCCTCAAGGAGATGGAATCGTCGTTTTGATGAAACAGTCAAAGAATTTGGCTTTATTCAAAATGAAGATGAACCATGTGTTTACAAGAAGGTTAGTGAGAGCCACGTGGCATTCCCAGTACTATATGTAGATGACATATTACTAATAGGGAATGACATACCTTCTCTACAGGCTGTTAAGACTTGGTTGGGAAATAGTTTCTCAATGAAGGACTTAGGTGATGCTACCTATATATTAGGGATCAAGATCTATAGAGATAGATCAAGGAATTTAATCGGCCTAAGTCAGAGTACATACATTGACAAAGTATTGCATCGTTTCAGGATGCAAGAGGCAAAAATAAGATATGTCCCAATGTCTCATGGGATATTGATCTCAAAAGACAACTGCCCTAAATCATTAGATCATAAGGGCCGTATGAGCAAAGTTCCATATGCTTCGGCAATTGGATCTATAATGTATGCGATGATATGTACTCGACCTGATGTTTCGTATGCCTTGAGCATGACGAGCAGATAACCAGTCTAATCCTGGAGAGGGTCACTGGAAAGCAGTCAAGATTATTCTTAAGTACTTGAAAAGGACTAAAGATTCATTCTTGGTATATGGAGGAGATGATAAGCTAGTTGTAAAGGGTTACACTGACGCCAGCTTTCAGACAGACAGAGATGATTCAGTATCTCAGTCAGGTTTTGTGTTTTGCCTTAATGGAGGTGCTATAAGCTGGAAGAGTTCAAAGCAAGAGACAATAGCTGATTCTACAATGGAAGCTGAGTATATTGCTGCTAGTAAAGCAGCCAAAGAGGCTGTTTGGATACGGAAATTCATAACGGGAGTTGGTGTGGTTCCATCGATCATATATCCAGTTGATCTTTACTGTGATAATAATGGAGCCATCGTGCAGGCTAAAGAACCAAGGTCCCATTCCCGGACAAAGCATATACTTAGGAGATATCACCTCCTTCGAGAGATTAATGAAATAGGAGATATGCATATATGTAAAGTGCATACTGATGATAATGTTGCAGACCCACTGACTAAGGCTTTGTCGCAGCAAAAGCACGAAGGTCATACTAGTTCCATGGGTATTAGATATATGGGTGATTGGCTTTAGTGCCAATGGGAGATTGTTAGTGTTTGTGCCCTAGAGACAACACTATTATATTTATATTATGAAACATTTGGATTATTAATTCTGATTATATGGATTATTCTTTAGTAATTTATTATATCTTTATTTTCTGCAATAAGATGTTAGATTAATAAATGTCCTTGGAATATGATATGTAATTTTATATCTCTAAGTATGTGACTTAGAAATGAGATTATGAGAATATTATCGATATTCCTAAAGATCCCTGGTTGAGTATTATTATTAAGGGACAATAATAATGCTTTAAGACTAGTGTGAATGTTGACTGATGATCACATCTCATTGATCATAGGTATAGTGATACTAAAGTCAAAACACAGGCACATGTATTATATACATGGTGCTGGAAGACCCAATGTGAGATTCTACATGTCTGTTGTGTCATAAGTAATTCTCACAATGATAATCATGTATTGGTCCTTAGACTTGAAATTATTATATTTATATATATTAATTAATATACTTTGGTTGCATTAAAAGTTACCTTTGACCGGGTGATGATAAAAGTGTATATTGGGTATATTATGAATCATATGAGAAATATGAATGATCTAGAAATGATTTAATTCTCCTATTTTAGGAGTGATATTATTGGCCTCTTGTTTGAGTTAGACTATGAAATGCATGGCCATGCTCAAATGTTAATTTGATGTTATAGTCTACTCATCGATCAAAGAAACCTGGATTAAATTATGAAGAGGATGACACATAACATGCCTCGAGTTGAATCTATAATATATGGTTAAAAGGATTATAGTACATTGTACATTATATACAAAAGGTTTAATCGATCACCGATTTAATTATTATTACTTGGGTAACAATGATGTATTACTAGATGCCGCTCATTATTTATGATTTTAAATTAGATTTAAAATTGTTGCCAACGTAATAATAACCTAAAGGGTCGCACAAAGAATGATTGGAGGATTATTTAATTTAAATATGGATTTAAATTAAATGTAAGTATTTCGAATTATTTGTTATTAATTAAGTGTGACTTAATTAATTAAATAAATAGGAAATTCGAATTTAGTATTAAATCCAAAATTAAGTTATTGGATGATTAAGTGAGACTTAATAATACAATAATTAGAATTTCGAATTTAATAATAATAATAACTCTAAAATTAAGTTTAGGGTTGGAGGCCCATTAGCTCTTGCCTATATAATATCTTTTTCTAATAGAATTAGGGTTACACGTTTTATTTGATAAAACATAAACCCTAGCAGCTTGAAGAGAGATAGAGAGAGCAAGAAGGCGGCCTCAAGAACGTGCTAGTACACACCCATCCTCCGGGTGATCATTCGTGTGGATACCTTCAAGGCGTAGATCGTTCCAGCGACGGGCTACGTGATCATTCAAGACCTCCATCTTTCCATTAACGTAAAGCTTCTTAAGGTAAACATACTGAACTACGAATTAAATATTATTTTTCGCATGGATCCTGCGGAGGGTTTCGATTTTTTAAGAATTAAATTTACGTTTTCGTTGTGTTTATGTGTTAAAAACCCTTCAATTATATCACTTATAGAGCCTTATATCAAGATGATTCAATCCTTCCCTTTTTATCATTCAATTCGAACCAAAACACACACATAAATCACATAATTTCTAAAAATTACACATGCATTCACTTAGCATCAAATCAATCCCTTTTGTACCTATATTCCATTCGGCCCTTACAACCAAACACAACCAAGAATCAGGCATTAACATGCAAACACCAAAATTGCATAAAAACTTGAGTTCAAGTAACTACTATTCCTTTAAGTCATCTTTTAGTCTAAACGCTTACATGCAAAACTCTATCTCGACATGCATCTAAATACTCATAGCGATTCTCGCTAGTAACTAATGCAATTAGAACTTCAACTTCACAAAATCAACTTAATCTTCTTTTAACCATAAGATCCATTCGGATTTTTCAAAAAAACACACATGCATAGATAAATTTGACATGCACTTTCTAGAACCAAATCGAAACCACACCTATAGTTCAATTAATCAAGACATGCATGCATCATTTAGAGTTCTTAACCACAATTCAATCCACTTATTCAAGAATCTCTACAATCAATCAATCAACAAATCATTTTCATCATAAAATCAACTTAATAAACAAGAACCATTCGGTTTTCAAGCAAAACATCACATGCAACTTCTATTTCGATTCTTTAAATCATCAACTAATCAAGTTCCTCAATTACTTCTAAGAATATTCATTAACAAGTCATTTCCATCCAAGAAATAATCAAATTTATTTTCTCAAAATCAAGGACCCATTCGGGTTTTTATGAAAGCACCACATGCAAACTTTGAAAATAGATTTTATGATTAGTAGAGCTCAGTAATAACATCATCACTCACCACCGGTTCACCGGAGTTCATCACCGGTGGTGGTGGCTTCACGGTGGTGCCCTCATTCGAGGGTGTCCAACCACAAAACCCCCGATTTTCCTTAAAAATCACAGCAACAAACACATGCAAGACATAGTCATCATAAAATCACATCATCTTGGTTCTATAAAATAAGAACTCGACAAAAACCGAACCTAAACACACACACACATGCAAGTACCAAACCACACATACAAGTGAATCAAAGATTATATATGTAAGAAGGATGAAGTTTTATGGAAGAATCCATAAAAATTAAGTGAAGAAGAGAGATGTACCAAGAGGAAAAAGAGAGAGAGAGAGAGACTTCGAGAGTGAGAGAGATAAAGTGAGAGAGAAATGAGATAATGTGAGAGATGAGGGAGTGGCCGGATGAAGAGAAAGAAAAGGGGGAGGGGAGGGAGTATTTATATTGACTTGGGAGGGTAGTGTGGTCATTGTACCACACTTTTACATTTCTTTTCCTTTTCTCTCTTATTTTCAATCTAAAAATGAATTTAATCAAGAAATAGCTCTTCCGAAAGAGATGATAATGAAACGAATAATAATTTTAGAATGTAGCTCTCAAAATTAGTTTTCAACCATATTTTCAGAATAATTTTTGAGCAAACGGTTGAATAAATACGGATTTTACAAGATTATACTGAAAATAACAATTTTCGCTCCATAAAATCATTTTAAAATGCAACGATCACGAAATAAATCTGTCTATCATTTTTAGAAAGTCTCTAGGACTTTTTTTTGAAGATAACACAACTAGTCTCATGCCTTGACCTTACTTGAATAAGTTTATAAAAATACATAAAGGTCCAATAATCCTTATTTTAAATCTGATAATTCCTTAAATCCGTTTAGAAATTAACAGATCACGTAATCATGCATACAGACAAGCAAGCACATATATTCACACATTACAACTAATATCTGATCATAAAATTTCCCTTTTTATTATTATTCCTCTTTTCGCCTATCGGGTCACATTCTGCCTGACGGCCCGACGCTCAGCGTTTCAATTACGCTTCACAATTACATTTACCAACCGACACGTCACTAGAACGTAATACTTACTTAAACATTCCATTTCACATAAACACATATATTTCACATTTAAACACTTTAATCCCTTTTTAAGATGGGTTCCGTTCTATCTGACGGCCCGACAACACAGCTTAACCCCTAAGCTGACTCTTTAAATTGGAACGCATCTATTTACGCTCCCAGATATTAATATACAATAAAGACAATTAATCATCACTTAATCACATAATTTATATTCATACTACTGAAATCATACCTTATTACATCACGAAATTCCTAGTCGTTACATTAATATTATAAATCATTGATGTGTTGATTAGAATTATTAGGATTTCAGAGTAACAATTGTTCTTCAATTTGATATGGATTGTGTATATTTTTCTTCAATCGATTAGGAATTTCAGAGTAACAATTTGTCAAATACGTGGAGTCTGCAGAAGTGTGGACTCACAATTCAAGAGTGGCATTGGTAGTTTACATCGCAGATGAAACAGATAAATTACCTAAAGAAGACTCAAGTCGACTTGCTGACATCAAACAACTTCTTCTTCTTGATACTCTATATGTCTTCAATATTAGGAGTACCCGATTTGTCAGAATAATGTGTATTGTCTGATAATAGTAGAAAGTCGAAATGAGGATGGTTAATAGTATTATAAGGGTTGAATTTAGTATGTGCTATTGTAATGGCAAAGCCCCCGGAATGAAGAACACTTCTAAGCTGAAGTATTGAGTGGCATGGCCTTGTAGCGGAAATAATATCGGAACCAAACGGTGAGACCTACCATATTGTTGCATCTTCATCTTCTCTCTGCTTTGGTACATAGCAGAATTATCTTAGGCTTTACCAAAACTTCAATATAAAATCTGTATATTTCCATTCCAACATTACTTGGTAGAACCTTATATTAGTCATATATGATGCTTTAGAATTATATGTGTATAAATAAATGGGTAATATTTAACCTATTCATCTCTCCTTGTTGAGTAAGTTTGATGTTGAACGTATTTTGTATAACTAAAAGATAAACAGTCGGTGCCATAGTTACATAGGCTACACCAACTGATGTATGATGATCATGATTACGATACAAATGATTCAAACTTATAAAGGATAGCTTGAACTGATTTTCTCTTTTGGTTCAGGTGTATGGAAACACTCCAAACTGAGGGACATGATGATTATGGACTTCTTGTCAGTGAGAAGTCAAGGAAATATGCTTGTTGCCACTGCCAACAAACATAGGTTAATAATTTTTTCAATTGCATTTGATATATTGTCAGTTTCCTCTTTCATTGTCAGACAAATCAATGTGATTTGTATAGTACACATAATTTCATTAGTGTGTTATAGTTCATCTGTCGTATCAATAAATGGGTCTGCAAACTACTTTCTCTTTTAATTGGTCTGTACCCTATAACTCATTACACCCATGTTGTGAATTAGTTAATTTGCGTTATCCTAGCTATTGGTTGCTTCATTGTCATCCCACAACGAGTACTTTATGTTTGACAGAAGTTGTTTAAAGGGATTGGTTAAATTTAAAGGTAATTCCTTCTGGGTCATGGTAGAACTTCCCTGTTGGATGCTTCATCTATTGTATTCAGACCCTAAAGAATCTAAGGATAAAAAATATCATCAAAATTCAGCTTAAAGTTCTGTTGTATTGTAAAAACTGGCTGAGAAGTATTATTCCCTCAATTACAAGACTAAAATTGCATAGCCCTCAAGTCCTGTGCTCATATTACTAGGGTAGTTACATTTGAGGAAACCCTCATAACATATTTTATCATTCCAAACATTGGGTTTGCAGTTCAACAATTATTTCTTTTTTCAGATTTTGTCGCTTATCTGCCAGTTTCAAGTAGCTGGCATTTAAAAGAATTTAGAAAGCAATTTTGATCATGTATCGGAAGTTGGTTATAAATACTATCAAAGATTTAAATCTCTGCATACTGTTTATGGCATTTAGTGATTAGGCTGACATTGCTGGTTATCATTTTTCATTTTTGTAAATAATCAAGGATTACAGTTTCATTTTTCCTAATTGCAGAAGTAACTTATCTCCGTCTCACTGCATGAATTTGATGGATGACAAGTTTTCCTAAACAGAGAAGCCATTTTTCCTATGGGAATTATACCGGTGCAGGACTGCAGTACCCCACGACACGAACATACCCAGCCACCCAAGACCTTCCCTTAGCTTATTCTTCACCTGTGTTTGGTTAGGCACCAGCTGAGAAAGGGATTGCAGGTTATTCATTGCAAAGAGGCAAAGAGTTATTAATTGCTTGGAGGCAGCTATCAAGAGGCGAACTTCTGAGGTATAAAGTTGAAACTAGTAATTCACATCTATGCTTTGGTTTTATCTGCATAAGGTGTATTTATGAAGTTGTATCATGTTCATACTTGCAGGGTATAAGTTTAGAACTATGTTGTGAAGATAGGGCCAGTCTCTTATCTAATGTAACTCGTATATTTAAGGAGAATGGTTTAAAACTATGTTGGGACTGAGAGGAGACAGAGAAGCTTGCCTACCCTCCTGCATATGATATCTCTGGATGAATTTGGAAGTAAAATAGAATAACTTGGTAGATAAATGATATTTGAAGGTGAAGAATCTAAATGAAGATTACTATTAGTTTTGTTTATTACTTAATTTGGTGTAGCTATTTGCACTTTTTTATTATCGTTCCTTTCTTAAATTTATTTTCTATTAGACTTAAATTATGATGTTTTTATGATATTGGGACAGCCTGAGAGTTGCTGGTACCTTTGAATAAAATTGTTTGGTTTTGTGGCATAATAAATGCCTGGCTTGCTTATTTACAATAAGATCCTACCATTTTTTTAAAAAAATATTATTGCAATTATATCCAAATATGTAGCCATTAACAATTACATCAGCTATAATAAATTGCAATTGGTTCAAAAATGTTGCAACATTCGTCAAATTTTACCTAAATTTTATTACAATTGGACCAAATAATGTTGCCTTAAGGTGGTTATTTTGCTGGCAAAAATAGCTATTGCAATGATTTAACTGTGTTGCTGTAAAATAAATTATGTTGCTAAATATTGTCTATTGTAATGATGTTGTGTTGTTGCTATACATGGCTTAAAACATTGCTATAGGACCTCTATTGCATCACCACCGGATGCAACGCCAAATTGTTGCAACATAAAAAGCGCTTTAGGCAATAAATTTTTGTTGTTTCTATATGCATTCTATGGTGTAGTGTACGGCAGATCCTGATGCCTTGTATCTTCCCAGCAGATCCTGATGTTTAATTAGAACATTCTCACCCAAAAAATAGCAAGATGATTAGTACTACCACAGTTTAAACAAGCATCTCTAGGTGCATTAGGGATTGGTTTGTACTTATTTTCTTTATTAATACCAACTTTTCCATTCCTGTTTTTCCTATGTTGTTTTTCCTTGTTCTTTATTTTAATCTCTTTCAGCTTTTTATTAAACTACTTCCGAGTCATTAAATTTCTATTAACTGACTTAGTTTTAACCTGTTCACAACTATCAGTTTTTAAATTTGATTTAGATGCTGATGATGAACCCTTCTCATTTACTGATTTGATTTCATCATTATTTTAGCCAAACTTAACAGGTGTTACCTTAGACTTGTTCTTTTTAATCCGTTTATCAGTATTTACTAGTTTAAGATTCTCAGATTCAATTTCCTTATTATTCTCAGTATTAGATTTCTCTGCAAAACCCAATCTTGACCCCCAACAACCACTTTCAATTAAACCCTGAGTTGTCTTTCTAGAATTAGTCTAAAGTTTTATTATTTCTCTTTCTTTAGACAATTATCTCTCAAGATAAACATGAGTTTTTAATAATTTATCTTAAAATATAAACAATGTCATCTCTTCTTTCTAAATTTCTAGCATGAAAACCAACTCAGCTTCCAGGTGATCATTTTTTTCCTTTAAGTTAGAATTCTTAATTCTGATCCTAGCATTTTCAAGAGTTTGATCCCTATAACTAACATGCAAAATTTTTAGAAATAATCTTAATTCACATATATCATCAATATCAAAAGTAAGAGTGGTTTGAGGTACCTTAGTCTCAGTAGTCTCAGATTCACTATCAACATTTATCATGAGAGCATAGTTGAAACCCTCATCAGATTTTGAAGTATCAGCCCAGTCTATCTTCTTCTTAAACTGTTTGTTTATCAATCTAAAATATTATATACATGAAACAAGGAGTTTTAATAAATATCCAACTATTGATTGTTATAAATAAGTAAAGTCCTATACCGACATATTTTCTGCAAATAAAGTATTCGAAGGCGTATGACTCCTTTATATTAAATGAATATTATATGAATATTCAACTGAGGATGTATGACTCACTTTATTTTATTAATGAATATTATTTTGAATATTCATTCGGGGACTTATGACTCCTTTTATTTATTTATCTGAATATTATTTGAATATTCATTCGAGGGCTTATGACTCTTTTATTTATTTATCTGAATATTATTTGAATATTCATTCGAGGGCTTATGACTCTTTTATTTATTTATCTGAATATTATTTGAATATTCATTCGAGGGCTTATGACTCTTTTATATTATTTATTGAATATTATTTGAATATTCATTTGAGGATCTATGACTCCGATTATTTGCTGAAATATATTCTTTATTTTATTAAAGAATAAGGTGTTAATAATCAAACTTATTTTCGATTATTCAAATAAAGATAATACTTTCATATAAGTATATCTTTGGTTATTTAATACTCGTTTCAAGTATAAGTTTTAATACTTCTACTTCATTTATTTTTATAAAGATTATTCTTTATGGGAATATTATTTAAATAATAATATTCAGTCATTTTCTAAATATTCTGGGGACTGATTTACTTCATTAAATCAGCTTTACTCCAAACACTCTTTAAAGTGTTTTCGAGTCTTCAAAATGATTTTTAAAAGTCAGAGCGGATCCCAAAACTCTTTTTTTTATATTTAAGATCTTCCTTTTTAAGGGGATTTAAATACTCGCTCAAAACCTGGGGAATCCGGCTCTGTGGTGTATTTTATATTCGCAACGAGGTTGCAGTTTTGGTAAATGAATTGATTACTTGCCCAACGTTCGGGAAGTAAGCCCATCTAATTGAGTCGGCATAAGCGACAGGCCGGGGTACGGTCTATTATTGTGTAAGTGGCTGGGTGGCAGTCCATCAACGCGTGAGGGGCCGGGTAACGGTCTAGCGCGAGGTCCTAATGCGGCCAGGGTGATGACCGGTGAGGAATTCATCCATCTACAGTAGAAAAGGTTACTTATTGGTATCTTTGCCTGATCAGCAAGATATCTGGTTTATGCCAAAATTCTTTTCCTTTCCAAAATTCATTGGATGTTTCAAACTCTGTTCATACTTTACATAACAGAGGTTCCAGGAAATGTTTAAGAGATATATATATGTGGATATATATATATCGGGACTAAATAAAGTATCTCATAACTTTTTCATTCAATAATATTTCAAAGATTGAATCTATTCAAGTCTTAACTTATGGTCTCATCTATGGGATGTTTTTCTTAAAACTTATAATACTTTGAACGGTGGTAGTTCAATTAGCTTTATAAATGATATAAGTGTGGTGAAGTATTGGTAACTTCATTCCTTGTTTTTACATTATATCTAGTAAGTAATTATCTTACACACGATAAAGATTCTAGTGAGTATCCATTTAGATACTTATATTATTGTTATCACTATGTATTATCTTACGAGCTGTAAGGCTCACTCTTGCTTTATTTCTTCATCACACAACAACAGTTAGGAGAGATGGCCAGACTCCAGCAGACCCAGCGCAAGCGCGTGGGAAGCGCCCCGCGTCTTCCCGATGATGTTGTAGCTGCTATAGCTGCAGAGGTAGATCCATTGTAGTTTAGACCATCTACTTTTGAAAATCAAATTATGTATAATTATAACTTGTGGCAGATAATGGCAATTAACTGTAAATTTATCAAGTAATCACTTTGGGTTGTAATAACTTTTAAATGGTGGATTCAAAGACTTGTACTTATTTCAATTTCATCTCTGAGACTATAACGGGTTGTGGTGTGTGTTAGTGTGGGGTCACAGCATGAGGTTATTTATTATTAATTAAGTGAAGTGATATTGTAGAAAGAAAGACCGTGACAACCCGGATCCCCGACCCCGGATCTGGGGGTGTTACAGAAATGGTATCAGAGCCAAGCGTTATAAACCTCAGAGATGATGCGTCGATATAATAAAAAACTCACAAAGATAATAAGAACTCTTGCCAAGTTCATGGTCGGACTACTTAAAGTAGTGCTGACAGTTAAAACCCTTACGGGAACCCTTATAAGTATCATGATAGTAACTTAGCTCGTTTAATGTTTAGGCGCCTGAGATAGAGGACCCTGAGATGTTCGAGCGTGAGCATGATGAGGCATTGCTAGATGTTGAGGATCAGGAGGAGCCTGAGATGGAGGAGGATGAGGAGGACCCCTCAGAGGAGCCTGAGACGGAGGTCATTGCTGTTTCAGATGAGGAGGACCCCTCAGAGGAGTCAGAGACAGAGGTTATTGCTATTCCAGATGAGGAGGACCCGGATGAGGTCCCAGTAGCTGAGGAGCGTGTTGGATCTATGGTAGTGTATGCTGGTATCCCTTTACCCACACTTCCGGTGGTCAGAGCCCCTACCCCTACACCACTATCTTGGATTCCTGATGATGACAGCTCAGAGACCCATACTTCCGAGCCTAGGCAGACCGATGAGGCACCCTCAGCGGCTCCGGATTCACCACCTCTTGACCCTGCCCACAGGCAGTCTTCGTTAGCTCATGGATATGTTCAGGATATATTGAGGACCCGAGTGGCTGTTGCCGAGGGCCGACTAGATGAGGCCAGGAGGGAGTTGGATGCAGAGAGGGCGGGTAGGCGTACCCGAGCTTATGAGACTAGGGCTTCTATACCCCGATCCTTGAGGAGGGAGCTTACGGGGATAGAGCTCACGTCCCGAGCGAGACTCAGATCTCTCCAGGGGGACAGGCATGGTAGGATCTCCAGGCGGCAGGCCGACTATATCTTCCGTCGTGCGATGGAAAGGGTTTGGGAGCTGACCCGCTCCGGTGTGTGATTCAGGATTGATGATGGAATAGTCTAGTTGTCTAGTTAGCCGAGGCCTTAGTAAGAGCCAATTTTCCGGGATAGTTGACTTGTATATAGCATCCCTTTTTCTGACTAGACAGATAGACTCTTGTTTATCACTTTTGGGACAGATGACTGTAGCACTGTTGTACTTTTGACCAGATCAAACTATGTATTCTCGCATTATGTATATATTTGTTTCCTTTCAGTTCAGTTCCATAGTGACGGGATCACTGTTTTATCATTATTATTACTGCCCTTCGTATTAGAACTTTCTTAAAATAATAGAATTGCGATATACGTTCTCCCCATTATAAGAGCTGTGCAAGGCACAATGTTGTATATGATTGTGACCTAACGTTGAATTTTCCCAATAATTGTTTTTATTATTATCAGAATCATGCCGCCAAGAAAGATTGGAACTAGGGCGAACCCTGGATCTGAGGACCAGGGAAGCCATAATCAGGACAATAGAAACCAAGAACACAGTGAAGAGGAAGATGAGGATTATGTGGAACAGGATGACTCTCTGTATGAAAAGGAAGAGGAAACATATGATATTGAGGGTTTTGAGATAGAGGCTGAAGAAGGAGAAACCGAGGTTGAGCAACCAGTACCAAACCCAGGCATGGATCCCATGAGCCAGTTCATGCAACTCCTAAGGCAGAATTTGGAACGTCAACCCAACCCACCCCCTCAAGGAAGTAACAATGCTGTGGCAAACTCTTTCAGGGCTTTTAAGTCCCTTAAGCCCCCTGAGTTCCACGGATCAGCCGACCCAGTTGAGGCAAGGGCATGGTTAAAGGAAATGGAGAAATCTTTTGAGATTTTGAGTACCGAGGAGGCACAGAAGACTGTATTAGCTACCTACCTTCTGAAAGGAGAAGCTAACTACTGGTGGGAGGCCAAGAAAAACATGGAGACAGATGCTATTATAACTTGGGAGAGATTTAGTCAGTTGTTTCTGGGAAAGTATTTCCCGAGGTTTATGGAAAGCCAGATGGAGCTCAAGTTCTTGGAGCTAAAGCAGAATAACTTGTCTGTAGCAGAGTACGAGGCGAAATTTACTGAGTTATCAAGGTTTGTGCCGGAGTTTGTGAGCACCGAGGAAAAGAAAGCTAGGAGGTTTCAGCAGGGACTGAAACCGTGGATTCAGAATATGGTGGCAATCCTTGAGCTTACGGACTATGCCACTCTGGTGCAAAAGGCAACGATTGTAGAAGTTGGAAGTGAACAGATGCAGAAGGAAAGAGAGGAGAAAGGAATAAAGAGGAAAAGTATGAGCATGGGTGGAGGTTCCGCAGGAAGGAGCTTCCTAACTAGATTTAATCGAGGAGCAGTGTCCCTACCAGGAAGGAACACTGGGTTTAAGCGGCCAATGAGTGTGAGTGTGAGCCAGGGCGGCCAGAAGTCAAGAATGTCCTATTCCAACCAGTCTCGACCCCCATTGCCAGCCTGTAACATATGTGGAAGGAATCACACTGGGGAGTGTAAAGGAAGGCCGGTAACCTGTTTTAAGTGCGGTCGGGAAGGCCACTATTCAACTAAGTGCCCATCATCAATCCCTGTCGTCATTCCAACCACCACTTGTCATCAGTGTGGACGCCCGGGTCATTGGAAGAAGGAATGCCCAATGAACAAACCAGCAGCTTCGGGGGCAAGCAGGGCTGCTTCTAATAAGCCACCTACTGCGAGGACTTTCAACATGACAGTCCAGAATGCTATGAAAGATTCAGATGTGATAGCAGGTACCCTTTCTCTAAATTCAGTCAGTGCAAATGTTTTATTTGATTCGGGAGCAACTAAATCTTTTATATCAAAGGACCTTGCGCGTAAGTTAAGACTTAAGGCTGAACCCTTGATAGAACCCTTACAAGTAGAAATAGCCAATCATGAAATTATTCCTGTTAACCAGATTCACCCCGCCTGTGAGATAGGCATAGGGGAGCAATCTTTCAGTGTTGATCTGATTCCTTTTAAATTAGGGGAGTTTGATGTGATTTTGGGAATGGACTGGCTATCTAGCAACGATGCTCAGATAGACTGTAAAGGGAAGAAAGTTAAGTTAAATATCCCCGGGAAGAAAGAAGTTATATTTAGAGGAAAGAGGCAGACGCAGAAATTTTTGACTATGGCCCAGGCCAAAAGGATGCTACGAAAAGGAAGTGAGGCTTACCTAGCCTATGTGGTGGACACGCAGAAGGAGGTGCCCAACTTACAAGATATTCCAGTAGTCAACGAATTTGAAGATGTATTCCCACAAGACCTTCCGGGATTACCACCCGATAGAGTGATTGAATTTGCTATTGAGTTGGCCCCAGGGACGGCGCCAGTTTCAAAAGCACCTTACCGGTTAGCCCCGTTAGAAATGAAGGAATTAGCTATCCAATTGCAGGAACTCTTGGATAAGGGTATGATAAGACCCAGTGTGTCTCCGTGGGGAGCACCCGTTTTATTTGTTAAGAAGAAAGATGGGAGCATGAGGTTGTGCATAGACTATCGAGAGTTGAACAAGCTAACCATAAAGAACAGGTACCCATTGCTTAGAATAGACGATCTGTTCGACCAGCTAAAGGATGCTGTTTATTTTTCCAAGATTGACCTGAGAACTGGATATCACCAACTAAAGATTAAACCCGAAGATATTTCCAAGACAGTGTTCCGTACCAGGTATGGGCATTATGAGTTCTTGGTAATGTCCTTTGGATTAACCAACGCCCCAGCGACTTTCATGGATTTAATGAATAGAGTATTTAAGAAGTACTTGGACAAGTGTGTGATAGTTTTTATCGATGATATTTTGATCTACTCAAGGACTGAGGCAGAACATGCAGAGCATTTGAGGATAGCTCTAGGAATACTCAGAGAGGAGCAGTTATATGCCAAATTCTCGAAGTGTGAATTCTGGCGGAATGAAGTACAGTTTTTAGGACATGTGATCAATAAAGAAGGAGTATTGGTCGACCCCTCCAAGATAGAGGCGGT
The DNA here is from genome assembly GCF_009905375.1 of Apium graveolens. Classification (NCBI taxonomy): domain Eukaryota; kingdom Viridiplantae; phylum Streptophyta; class Magnoliopsida; order Apiales; family Apiaceae; genus Apium; species Apium graveolens. Next base: position 101,466,443 of record NC_133655.1, on the reverse strand, counting down.
CTCAAATTGGGAAAGGCCAACCACACCCACAGAGGTAAGGAGTTTCATAGGATTGGCCGGCTACTATCGTAGATTTGTACAGGACTTTGCGAAGATCGCAGCCCCTTTGACACGACTTACTCGTAAGACAGAGAAGTTTGAATGGACGGAGAAATGCGAGAACAGTTTTCAGGAATTAAAGAAAAGGTTGATAACGGCTCCGGTATTGGCATTGCCGGACGGAAAAGGAGATTTTGTGATATATAGTGACGCGTCGCACAAAGGATTAGGATGTGTGCTTATGCAGCACGGTAGAGTTATTGCATATGCGTCGAGACAATTGAAGGAATACGAGGTTAGATATCCTACTCATGACCTTGAGCTCGCGGCAATAGTATTTGCTTTAAAAATTTGGAGGCACTACTTGTATGGAGAGAAGTGCGAGATTTTCACAGACCATAAGAGCCTCAAGTACATATTTACGCAGAAAGAGCTCAACATGCGCCAGAGGAGATGGTTAGAACTAATCAAGGACTATGATTGTGAGATTCTCTATCATCCAGGGAAAGCCAATGTGGTGGCTGATGCCCTTAGTAGAAAGGAAAGACTCAGAATGATAACGACTTCGGAAGAGTTGATAAGGGATTTTGAGAAAATGGAAATAGAAGTAAAGGTAACCGGAACCGGAACTGAAAAGCTTTTTGAGATCTCAATACAGCCAGAGTTATTGGAAAAGATCAGATTGTGCCAGGAGAAAATAATGAATGAAGGCAGAGAGTCAATGTCTGGAGAGGAGATCCATACTGAAAAAGATGATAAGGGGATAATGAGGTACTCCTACCGAATTTGGGTTCCGAATGTTCAAGAACTTAAAGATGAGATTTTGGATGAAAGCCATAGTTCAAGGTATTCCATTCACCCAGGAAGTACCAAGATGTATAGGGATTTGAAGGAATATTACTGGTGGCCCAACATGAAGAGGGACGTAGCAGAATGGGTAAACAAGTGTTTGACTTGCCAAAGAGTAAAGGCAGAGCACCAGAGACCCAGTGGACTTTTGCGACCCCTGGAGATTCCCGAATGGAAATGGGAACGGATAGCGATGGATTTTGTTGTAGGCTTGCCAAGGACGAAAGCCAATTACGACGCCATTTGGGTAATTATAGACCGACTGACAAAGTCAACTCATTTCATTCCTATCAATGAGAGATACACAGTCGATAGACTGGTGGACATTTACCTTAAGGAAATAGTGACGCGACATGGAGTCCCAGCGTCCATTGTCTCAGACCGAGACCCCAGGTTCAACTCTAGATTTTGGAGGAGCTTTCAGGAATGTGCGGGGACCAAGTTAAATATGAGTACCGCGTACCATCCCCAAACGGATGGACAGAGTGAAAGGACCATCCAGACACTAGAGGATATGTTGAGAGTCTGTGCAATAGACCTTAAAGGAAGTTGGGATGATCACTTGCCGTTAATCGAGTTTTCTTATAACAATAGCTTTCATGCTAGCATCGGAATGCCGCCTTATGAGGCCCTGTACGGAAGAAGGTGTCGATCTCCCTTATACTGGGATGAAGTAGGAGAGCGGAAGATGCTCGGACCCGAAGTGGTCCAAAGGACCAAAGATATAGTGGATCTTATCAGAGGGCGACTTGTAGCAGCCCAAGACAGACAAAAGAAATATGCAGACCTAGCCCGAAAGGACAAGGAATATGAAGTAGGGGACTTAGTACTGCTGAAAGTATCCCCTTGGAAGGGATTAATGAGGTTCGGAAAGAAAGGAAAACTAAGCCCAAGATACATTGGACCTTTTGAGATATTAAGACGGATTGGAAAGTTAGCTTACGAGCTAGCCCTACCCCCTAATTTGCAACAAGTTCATAATGTGTTCCATGTGTCAATGCTAAGGAGGTATCATCGGGATGCCAGGCACATAGTGGAGTACGAGCAGGTGGATATGCAGCCAGATCTAACTTACGTGGAGAAGCCAGTAAGGATTATGGATAAGAAGGAGCAGGTGCTTCGGAACAAAGTGATCAAGCTAGTCAGAGTACTATGGCAGAATCATAATGTGGAAGAATCAACTTGGGAACTAGAGAGCACAATGCTAGAAAAGTACCCCCATTTGTTTTCTGTTTGATTCCGGGACGGAATCCTTTTAAGGAGGGGAGACTGTAATAACCCCAAAATTTTCAACTTTTTGTAACCCTTGTGAATAGTGTTTTAGCTGAATGAGAACACTTTTCACGCCACACTATGTAGGGGTTCTGTTATGGATATTCTGGGATATTATTAGTACTCTATGAAGTATATAAGTGTATGTAAAGATCGTCAGAATCCAATTCCGAACACTTTGGTTTTTCCCGGAAATCCACAAGATACGGAGAGAATTGAGTATAAGGTAACATGATAAAAAGGATTTAAATTAAAGGATTATAATAGAGGATCATAAAAAGGAATATAATGTATTGAGAAAGGTTAAGGGAACCCAAGTAATAAGATCCCGGGTGTGATCCTTCAAACGATAAACGAGAATGAAAGTTAAGCGAACCGTATAACAGATCAGCGGTCATTAGGCAAACGATTAGGAAGTTAATCAAAGGGATTAGTGGGAATGATGTCATCCAACCAATAGAAAGAGGACAAGGAAGGGAGGATGACATCATGAGGATGACATAAGCATGACATGGGAAGGAAGGAGGTGTGGTGGCTTTGTAACCACACAATTTCAAGTGCAAGAAGGTAATTGACTAAATCAAATACAAAACAAGTCAACCAAGCCAAGTAAAAATCATTTCCATCAAAAATCAAAAGCAACCAAGGCTTGTTCTTGAGAGCTCTCGGCTTTTTAGCATTTTTAAAGGCAAAGAATTTCAAAATCAAAGATCCAAGCTTCCTAAATTGGTAAGATAATTCCCTAATCATCTTCATGCTTAGTTAGGACTATATCATGAGTTTAAGCCATTAATTCTTTCTCAATCTTCTTCATTTAATCAAATAAGAAGACAATGAATAGTGTTTTCAAGTTTTTAACTTGAACTTTTTCTTGTTTTTCTTGAAGATCCAAGCATTCTTAAGACTTCTCAAAGCTTCTTAAGGCTTCCTAGCTCCACCCACCACTTCAAGGAAGGTATACCATCTCCAAACCCTAGATTCCTATATATTATAAGATGATTTTGATTAGTGGGTTGATATTGTAGCTTGTTGTTATGATTTAGAGTTTGGGATTTGGAATGGTAGTGAAATGGAATGGTAATTGTTGTGGTTTTGATTTAAAGGAACTTAAGTATGATTAAAGTTAAGTTTAGGCATAAGTATGAAAGATTAAATTGAATTGGTTGGGGTTGTTATGATGTGATAAGGATGGATGTTGGTTGTATGTTGGATTTGAGGTTGGTTTGTGGTTGGTTTTGTATGGTTTAAAATTTGGAAATCGCGTAAACATAGCCGTCGTAACGTCCGATTTTCTTTGGACTGTTTTTGTGCATAGCATTAGGACCCGAGAACCCCCTGCTAGATTATGATCACTGCCATGATTAGATAGCTCATGTTACGAGCTTCGTTTTGATATGTAGTTCGTTCGATTCCGATGCACGGTTTAGGAGAAACGACCGTTTCAAGTAACGGCGTTTCGCGAACGAAACTTTTTCCCTCGCCTTACTTTGAAATGTAGGTTAAAGACCAAAAAGGGTTAATTAATGTATGAAACATTTATGGTAAGTGTGTTAGGCAGTTGGTAAGACATTCGCGAAGGAATCGCTTTAAAACTCGTAAAGGTTAAATTATTAAAAATGGTGGAGCCGAGGGTACCCGAGTGACTTAAACGAATCGGTGAGCGCAAAACAAGCGTTAGAGTCTAAGTTAGTTAAAGTATAGATTTACAAGTGATTTTGGTTTAATTCCAACTTACTTGTTGTTTATAGGTTACCAGACTCGTCCCGAGCCTTTCTCACCCCCAAGTCGCTCAGGCAAGTATTCTATCCGTTATACTGTTGTTGTGATGTATACACTTGTATATGCATTATCTTGCGATAGATGCATGTTGGTTATTTAGCAAATTCTTGCGATATATTGTAGCATGTGGTATGGTATATATGCATGCCTGTTTCATATTCTTGAAATATATATCTGTTGGTTCAGTTGATAATACCTATGCTAGAGGATAGCGGTAACTTGCATATACCCTTAGTATAGGGACCCAAAGGTGAAAATATTTTCTAAAACCGGGAGTCGAGGATCCCGAGTAGATTTTGTATATATATGGATATGGATATATATATATATATGGTCATAGTTTTCAAAACTATAAATCGAATAAGGTTTATTCGATAACTTTAACTTTATTTTATTATTGAATATTATTTCGAATATTATTCGAAGGCGTATGACTCCTTTATATTAAATGAATATTATATGAATATTCAATTGAGGATGTATGACTCACTTTATTTTATTAATGAATATTATTTTGAATATTCATTCGGGGACTTATGACTCCTTTTATTTATTTATCTGAATATTATTTGAATATTCATTCGAGGGCTTATGACTCTTTTATTTATTTATCTGAATATTATTTGAATATTCATTCGAGGGCTTATGACTCTTTTATTTATTTATCTGAATATTATTTGAATATTCATTCGAGGGCTTATGACTCTTTTATATTATTTATTGAATATTATTTGAATATTCATTTGAGGATCTATGACTCCGATTATTTGCTGAAATATATTCTTTATTTTATTAAAGAATAAGGTGTTAATAATCAAACTTATTTTCGATTATTCAAATAAAGATAATACTTTCATATAAGTATATCTTTGGTTATTTAATACTCGTTTCAAGTATAAGTTTTAATACTTCTACTTCAATTATTTTTATAAAGATTATTCTTTATGGGAATATTATTTAAATAATAATATTCAGTCATTTTCTAAATATTCTGGGGACTGATTTACTTCATTAAATCAGCTTTACTCCAAACACTCTTTAAAGTGTTTTCGAGTCTTCAAAATGATTTTTAAAAGTCAGAGCGGATCCCAAAACTCTTTTTTTTATATTTAAGATCTTCCTTTTTAAGGGGATTTAAATACTCGCTCAAAACCTGGGGAATCCGGCTCTGTGGTGTATTTTATATTCGCAACGAGGTTGCAGTTTTGGTAAATGAATTGATTACTTGCCCAACGTTCGGGAAGTAAGCCCATCTAATTGAGTCGGCATAAGCGACAGGCCGGGGTACGGTCTATTATTGTGTAAGTGGCTGGGTGGCAGTCCATCAATGCGTGAGGGGCCGGGTAACGGTCTAGCGCGAGGTCCTAATGCGGCCAGGGTGATGACCGGTGAGGAATTCATCCATCTACAGTAGAAAAGGTTACTTATTGGTATCTTTGCCTGATCAGCAAGATATCTGGTTTATGCCAAAATTCTTTTCCTTTCCAAAATTCATTGGATGTTTCAAACTCTGTTCATACTTTACATAACAGAGGTTCCAGGAAATGTTTAAGAGATATATATATGTGGATATATATATATCGGGACTAAATAAAGTATCTCATAACTTTTTCATTCAATAATATTTCAAAGATTGAATCTATTCAAGTCTTAACTTGTGGTCTTATCTATGGGATGTTTTTCTTAAAACTTATAATACTTTGAACGGTGGTAGTTTAAGTAGCTTTATAAATGATATAAGTGTGGTGAAGTATTGGTAACTTCATTCCTTGTTTTTACATTATATCTAGTAAGTAATTATCTTACACACGATAAAGATTCTAGTGAGTATCCATTTAGATACTTATATTATTGTTATCACTATGTATTATCTTGCGAGCTGTAAGGCTCACTCTTGCTTTATTTCTTCATCACACAACAACAGTTAGGAGAGATGGCCAGACTCCAGCAGACCCAGCGCAAGCGCGTGGGAAGCGCCCCGCGTCTTCCCGATGATGTTGTAGCTGCTATAGCTGCAGAGGTAGATCCATTATAGTTCAGACCATCTACTTTTGAAAATCAAATTATGTATAATTATAACTTGTGGCAGATAATGGCAATTAACTGTAAATTTATCAAGTAATCATTTTGGGTTGTAATAACTTTTAAATGGTGGATTCAAAGACTTGTACTTATTTCAATTTCATCTCTGAGACTATAACGGGTTGTGGTGTGTGTTAGTGTGGGGTCACAGCATGAGGTTATTTATTATTAATTAAGTGAAGTGATATTGTGGAAAGAAAGACCGTGACAACCCGGATCCCCGACCCCGGATCTGGGGGTGTTACAGCAATGTAATATAAAATAGAATTATTTACTTCAATATCTAAATACCTATATCTCATGTTTCAAAATATTATTTTTTTCGATATCTAAATTACTCGCAGGTCGAGACACGCCATATAAGATAATATTTATATCAACATATTCCTAAACTTTGCTAGCAGAGAACATTTAAAATTACGCTAAATACCCTCCCTTTCAGTTTAAATTATACTACTCTTCTGTCCTTTTTGGTAATTGTACTTTCAAATATGGATCCTCCAACTATATATGGGTTAACCCATATATCCAAGAATGCTAATTTTTACACCTCTAGAAAGTTATCAAGTTGGATAATCCGTGTGACGGCCTCAACCACGGGGTCAGGACTTGACGTCATCAATAACAACAACAACAACAACAACAACAACAACAATAAACATAATATAATTCACTCCAATAGTAAGCCGTAAACATGACCCCTTTACCAAGATCGTTCCAAGTTTAAGTATGACTTAGGTTGCAATTCTCACAAAACCAACTTATTACAAACAATCCTAACAATCCTATCCTAATATAGCAACTCAACAGACCATCTTTGGTCTGACAAAGCTACCTCGGAGGAGCCTGGTACGGAAAGAACTGGAACTCTGCCATGCTCGCACGGAAAGGTCTCCTATATATCTGCAATACATATATACAAAATATTCTGCAAGGGTGAGCAATCAATTGCTCAGCAGTACCACTATATGAATAACAAGTAAAACGATTTAAAATAAGGCAGTTATAGGAACATAATTCATAGCTCGTTAGAAAACAAGTAAAACATGTATAAACTGGATATTCAAAACTAGCATGCTCTGTAAAACAATATCATCAGTCGTGTGCTGTGTATAAATACCAGAGTCCAATTTTAGCATGCTATTTTCATTTTCAAAACCACTATTCCATTACAGGAACCATCAAAATATCTGTCCTGTTACGGGGACCACAAAACCATTTGTTCAATTACTGAAACCATAAACCGTAATCAGATATGTATTGGATGTTATCTAGGGATGGCTGATCAAGCCTCCACACAAGTTATCTAGGTTAGTTGGCCGGGCTATCACACAAATTATCTAGGAAAGATGATCGGGCTTTCACACAAATTAATCGGATCCACAGAGACTAGCTAGGTCTCTGATTAACTATGCTGGACTAAATGGTGAAGATAGGGTGCACAACCGAATTAGCCACTTACGCAACGTTATCCAATATCTGATTCGTTTTATCCAGTTTTCAAAACATTTGTACCTATCTCATTTTAAAACCATTCATTTTAACAACACACGTAAAATTAGTTCACAAATCATTTTCATTTGAGACAGGTACCCTTTAAACTTACTTTTCCCCAAAACAGGTTTAAAACAGTGATTATAAGAGAAGCACACCCGCACACTGCATATGCACACAATCGCACTCACACACGCACACAAACACACACACTTAAACACACACATATGCACACAAACACAACAGTTACAAGGCCGGATAATCACCGGAATTGAATCGAAATTGCGGTGGCGACCGGAAAGGAACGTATCGGCTAAGGTGGGGAAAGGAGGAGAAGAACAGAGAATGAGAGAAAATGAAAGAGAAAGAGAGAGAGAGAGGAGTGGAGAGAGTTCGAGAGATTCCCGTGAGGGAGAAAAAGAATAGGGGAATCAAAATGAAAGGAATAAGACTGCTTGGGGTTATCCAATTTTGTTTCGTATTTTCTTATATAATTTGTGGCCCAAATGGCGCGTATTCCTGACTTCTGTTCTACGCGCTGCTATTTACCAAATCATAGTGCGTACAAGTAAAACTCAAAATTATTAAAGTAAATTTTGAAATGCTCAGAATATTTAAAATCTAATAAAAAATTATTCTATAATTTTTAAAACATTCCTGAAACGCGCAATATATTCGCGTTTAACGATTAAACAAATCAACGCGCGGTGAAATTAACCCCAAAAATTTTAAAAATAATTTTAAAATTTTCAGAATATTATAAATTTCATGAAATAAGTTTCCTAATTTTTGAAGAATTTTGGAATTAACTACTGATTTCACAAATAATCGCAATCAGAAAATCATTTAAAGATTAATAATTAATGAAATATCGATTTCTCAATTTTATAAAATCCTAAAAATAATTATTGAAATTATAAAATCATAAAAATAATTTTAGGGACAATCCAAATTTTTATGAAAATAAAACTGCAATAAAATCACTTTTAAACACGAAACAAAATAATACAACTCGATAATTAATTACACAAACATTCTCTGTAACCAAATAACCACATACAAATAATATCAAAGCATCACACAGCTGACATAACTGATACACATATCTTATTTACTTAATCATTCAAAAATTACATTATTAAATAATACAATAATATACGAGTCGTTATATCATTCCCTCCTTAAAAAGATTGTGTCCTCAAAATCTTAACTAATTAAATAAATGAGGATATTTGTCAAGCATATTTGACTCGAACTCCCAAGTAGACTCTTCTAATCAAGGTTTATTCAAAGCATACTCACTATAGATATAAATTCATTCCTGAGGCCCCACTCTATACGATATAGGTTCTAGATTGGTTCGTACACCCTGTCTTGATTCAAATCAAGGATATATTCTTCTGGAATAAAAATGTCACAACCCCAAATTTAATACAACAAAAGCTACTATTCAAGACATACATTAAGAACATGACATGTTACAAAAATTATCCAAGATCGCTAGGTTTAGTGTTTGAACAGCCCAATACTAACTATTACAAACCAAAAGTAATCTATTACATCGGATCTCCTACTGTTGGATCACTTAACCACCCGAGCTCGCATAAGGTACAGGGATTGGTTCGATGATTCTCCTCCGGTGGACTTACGAGTTGGTTGCTTCATCCTAACCATTATTTCCTAGCTGAAAGATATAAAAGGAAACAAGTAGTGAGCCAAATGCTTAGCAAGTTCTACTAGAAAAAGATAATCATAGGGTAGAACAGTCCATAATTTAAATAGCATGGGAATGGCATCATCATTTTGAAGCAATCTTTTAATCAAAACTCATATTATGACGCTACGGATTACAGTCGGTGATCATCCACGAAGTAATCCCGAACCTCGCTGGGTTCTAAACAATTTTGGTGGGATCCCAAGGCAGCTTTTAAGCCTCAAATAATGAGTGTGGAAAGGACATGCGTCTTAGTCCAGATCCACTAATCTCAAGAAAACACTTTTGTCCCTTTGATATTCAATTTATAAAACTTTGCATTTTTTAAGAATTTAGATGCCAAAATATTAACATTTCAAAAGCTCTTTAAGAATGGAAGAATCATAAAGGTATTTAAGGGATTTTAGTCCAACTTCAATAACGATTGTACTAGAACAAAGTTTATTGCCAAACGAATTGAGTCATCAAGGATGAGTGTCAATTATTCAACAACTAAGGAAGAAAGTATTGAAAAAAAGTTATAACGATAATCAACGAAAGGAGGGTTGTCTAAAAATCAAGTGTAGTACATGGCGTACACAAAGTTTGGATATGAAAATAAAGGATAGTTATCAAACAATGGAGTTCAAAGGATTCGATTACAAGCAATTATCAATAAAAGGGAAATATCGAAGCAATACTAGAATCAGGTTCGGGATATACAAGAGAATGAAGAATTCAGGTTAACTAAGATATTTTGCAAAGAAATTCATAAAGGTTCGCTTAGGGTTTACGAGATCATAGGGTGACAAAAGAAATAGGCAATGAAAAAGGGGTATGAATCAATCAAGTTGTTGTAAATGATCGAACATGATTCAAGAACAAGTTATCACAAGAATCAAATTAGGGTTTCTCAAAAATCAATAACATGTGTATCACAAGTATCAAAAAGGATCACTACTTTATCATTAGCAATATCAATTCATAAGAGAAAACTGAGTTGCATCAACTCAAATGATTTACTAACATCACTTAAATAAGAAAGTTCGAACACTTGCTATACAAATCAAGAAAGGTGCAGGACACTTGCAATAATCATAAGTTGAATAAGGGAATACTTGCATCATATCTCAAGAAAGGTTTATGACACTTGCAAGATAAAGAATTGACAAGGGGAAATACTTGCAATATATCAAGGAAGTCCGGAAACACTTGCCTTAAGAAGGCTTAACCAATTCTCGTCTTGATCGTGGGAGCAACCGGGAGCACTACTCGACTTTGACGACAAGCTTACTATCTTCTCCCAAGCCTACAAAATAATGTTAAACCTCATCAAGATATAATCCTACGAATCTCATCCTAGTTATAGAAAATTTGACTTATATCGACAATTAGGCCTATTTACACATTCGACTCTTTACTAGTCACATATTATGCTCCAAATAATCATTTAGGATCACATAACACATTTAATCACATAATATATAATATTGATATAATGTTGCACTATTTAGTATTGAATGATCTCACTCAACCAACACAAATGACTCAAAGTACTTAACTAGTCTAGTGTAACTTAACTAACTCTCCAACTTTGAAGTGCCCTTATTAGCCAAACCCCATTTCACTTAGCCACGTCTATGGCCTAAACTTATAATGACCTCTTACTAAAAAATAAACTCAGTGATCAACTCAGGGCTCACCTCTAAGAATACAAAATCTAGGTGCAACGACAAAGTGTTCCTAAGTGCAACTCTTTGGTGACATCAAACGGTACTAAGTGACAATGATCCCCCTTCTACTCAGAGTTTGACACTCAAATTACTACACTGGAATCTGAGGTCCTAAATCTAACTTATGCACTTGTAATCACACCAAGGCCCAACCTAGGCCTCCTTGGGCCTACTCTCAAAGATGGCTCTCCCCTGTCCTAGTGACACTCAAACTACCCTGATTTGAACTCACTTTATACTCTTGATTTTAACTCTAAACCTTTGAAATATGGCTTGAAAAACCTCCCACATACTCCCTAGTATCAATACTAAACAAGTCCTAATGAGGGCCAACCAATGACATCACTTTCTAAGCTTAAAAGTGCTCATCACTGAAACTGTCTCTATTCTGACCAGAAGTCATGATTCGACTTGTGCACCTAACTAAATGTGTTGATTTCTTATATTTAAAGCTTCTGGGATCAACTAAGGTCAAGTCCTAACTATTGATGGCTTGGGCCTCCAAATGCTCAATAAATGCCCATTCAAAACATTCCTACAAACTAGTGCAAATTTCTGGAAAAAGACAAACCTTATACTAACCCTTCTACCTTAACTCCCACTTATAAACAAAACATCGAATCAATAAATCAAGCTTATCTACTAAACTTACTCTCCTAAACTCACAAGTTATCTAAAGATTGAGATCATTCCATACCCTTATGCACCAAAACCAAATTATATACTCAAAATAACAAAACCATTACTTAAATCACACTTTCAAATATTCAAGTATAAACCGAGCATAAATCATAACATGCAAACATAATACCAAACTATATATACTCAGTAAACAACTTTATATACTCTTGTTTATCAAATTAAAGCTTTATCCATTACATGCAAATCAAATAAAGACTCAAAATCTCATAAATTATGACATGCATTCACAAATTTGATTTTAACGAAAAATATACTAATGGTACTTTGGTTTTGTTCCAAAAATATTGACATGCAACCTTATCAAGATCAAACTTATATAAAATTTATAACATGCAAAGGTTTTATACCAAGACAACTACCATATAATCATGTTTTAAGCCTATAACAATCAAAACTCAAATACAACATAAACTACTACTCCATTCGGCTCCTTTGAAGTCATAGACGAATGGATGAGGAAAAAATGGCACATGCATGTGAGTAATTCTCATATTATTTTTCCCTTTATAACCCTTATGCTAATTTAACTCTTTATTTTGAACCTTAAGTTCATAATAACTAAGGTTTTCCACTTGAATTTGAACTTACCTCTTACATGAAACACCAAATCATCCAATAAACATGCATATCTCTACACAAATATGTATGGAAGGAGTTTATCAAATTCAGGAAGGTGAAATTACACTTGAAATCTTTATTTTTAGAAATGGAAATGGAGAAGAGTGTTTGTGTGTGTGTGTGCTTCGGCCGAGAGGAAGGAGGGAGGGGAAAGAAGATAGTGGTGGTAGTAAGTGGAGTGTGAATGACACTCGACTCTCTTTTTGGTTAACCACATGTACACAAGTTAGTGGAGAATGCAATTACCACTCTATCCTTGATCTTACAATTCTACTATTTTACATGCAAGGCTAGTTTAGGAAATTTGCAAACTTTAGATGAGATAGTTGGGTAGGAAATGACATAACTGCCCTTGTTTTGAATTATGAGTGAAATTGCATGCAAGGGTAATGAAGTAATTTAATAATTATTAATCTAATTAAATACAAGAACATATTTTATAAATAAAACCACCAATCTATAAATGACAAGAGTGACATCATAAAATAGCTTAGAATTTTTGGAATTTAATAAAATAAAATTTGAAATTTATTAATAAAAATGATTTTACTTAGATAATAAAAATGCATTTTATAACTTATATAAATAGCAAATAATGTATTTCTTGTTTAAAATTTTTTTTATTAATACCACCACACAAATATTTGACATCAATCAAATCACACAAACACACACACATATATATTACAAATTAAACTAATATACTTATATACATATAATTTAAAGGATAATAAAATACCGGTTATGAAAAAAAAACATACTATGAGTATGCTGCAGCTATGGCAACAGCGTTAACTTATAGGCGACTTAACTTGTTTTTCTCAGTATCTCAAACGGTCCACTATATCTAGAACTCCGCTGCTATTTCTACTCTTCATATCCTTTTGATATAGGTCCGCGTTCTTTTTCTGTCAATTCTGAGCTACTTCAATTCTTTTCCTAACCAATACCACTGCGTCATGTGTGCTGAATTAACTTAGGACTTGACAACTTCTTCTTCTCCCACTTCATCTTAATAAAGTGGGGACTCACACTTATGTCCATACTAGGCTTCGTAGGATGGAAATCCTATATTAGTATGATAACCATTATTACAGAACTCTATCAATGACAAAGGATCATCCCAGTTTTCCCTTAAAGTTTAAAACATACTCTCAACATATCTTATATTGTCTGAATCGTCTTCTCACTTTGACCCTTCATCTAAGGATTTTCAAATTAATTTCCAAACATACGAACACCTCTTACTCATTTACATCAGTTTAGGCTGGGAAGTAATCTCATATATTCACTTCTTATCACCTTCAGGTATTTGAACTTCAACTTCCACTCTTTCCAATTCTTTTATTTACTCCTCAGTGATCTTAATTACATGCAATCCTTTCCTTCTGCACAAGGCATCTGTTACTACAATGACTTTGCTAAGGTGGTTGTTAATGGAATAATCAGAATCTTTTCTTAATCTCAGCCAAAATTTATACTTGAAAACTTAACGTATAGTTGTTTCCCTTCTAATCTTCGTAGATAAATCCTTGGGCATTCTACACAGACTTTCTTAATCTTTGAACAGCCGAGGATGTTATCAATAAATACAATTTGCTTATCCAAGTACTCCTTATACACCATGTTCTTTAAATTCTTAGAGACGACTGATACACTTGTTACTCCACATAATATCATCAGAACTTGCAATGCACATAACTCGTTCTAATCGCAGTCTTTGATATGTCCTCAGGCTGGATCTTAAGTCAACTTCGAGCATATAAGTAATCAATTTATATAGGGGTTACTTATTGTTGTTTGTCATCTTATTAAATTTCTGATAATCGGTACATAATCTCATAATTTCATCCCTCTTCTCCAATAACATCACTGGTGCACCCCCATGGGGATATATCTGATATGATCACCTCCCTTTCCAATAACTTTTGCAATTACCTAACTAATTCTTTCATTCCAGTAGCCATACAACATGGAGTCTTTAAAACTGGTTTGGTTCAGATTACTATATCAATGAAAAAATCTATCTCATAACCTAGGATAATCTTAGTGATTCATCTGGAGAGACTCTCGGGCATTCATTTACTACTCGAATTTCTTCCAGTTTAAGTACTTTCTTCTCCAAATCTCTACATATGGTGGATCTACCTTATATCCTTGGCTTACTAACTCCTTTTCTCGAATGATTGGAAGAACTTCTTATCTTGCTTCTGCCCTTAGAAACTTACCTTATTATTGGCTTCCGTACACTTTACAATTCGCTTCTTTTAAAAATCACTTATTGCCTTATGACAGGATATCCAAACCATTCCTAAAATCACATCAAACTCTTCTAGCCCAAAGGGTGTCAGGTCAGCTGAAAAGAATACTCATGGATTCTAATTGATAGTTAAGATAGAGGTGACTCACTGGAAGTCCATTTTGATTGACCACTTTTATGGTTAAAAGCTCGGCTAAGTCTTATAATATTAAATTCTTTTTACTCACATATTGCTTTGGTATAAAAGGCTAAGATGCTTCTGAATCAAATAAAACTTTAACAGGTACGGAGTTGAGAGAAAATGCACCTACAACTACGTCCGAGTCCTAGGCGTTCGATCTCTTGGTCACTTTGAAGCTTCTGCATCTAGTTGTGCTGGATGTTGGCCCTTGGGATGTAGTACCTTGAGTAGCCGTTCCACAACTCCTTGTAATATGCCCAACCTTCCCATAATTGTAACAAGTAACTCGTGGATTTTGTGGATTTCATTCCGATGCTTAATGATTCTTTTTGCACGAACCAATGTCTCTCCTGTCACAGGACTTGCAATCCACTGCTGACTTGACTGAATGGGCTGAAGTGGAAGCAACTGAAGTAGCACTAGACCTAGCCTGAGGGAAACTCTGTCTCCGGAATCTTTTACTCCTGTTTCGCCCAAACCGATTTTGAAACTCCTGACTGAATTCTCCTTGGTCTGCCTTGTCTATAACACCTTCAGACTTTCTTTTCTTTTCACCCTCTTCCTTAACAGCCAACTTCTGGTCACTTTCCATGATTAGGGCGGCCTGAACTACAGAAGAGTATGTCTTGAGTTGCAATGCCATAACTCCTCTGCGAATTTCAGGCTTCAATCCTTGTTGAAACCTCCTTGCCTTTTGGATCTCCGTACTTACATACTCAGGAACTAATCAGGCCAATTCTGTAAACTTGGCCTTATACTCCAACACACTTCTTTCACCTTGTTTCAGTTCTAAAAACTCGACTTCCAACTGATTCCTTAGACAATCTGGAAAATACTTTTCCAAGAACAATTCTGTAAATCTCATCCACGAAATAGGGCCTTCTCCTTCCAACGCACGAGTGGATTTCCACCAATAATTTGCTTCATTCTTAAGAAAGTAGCTTTCATAATATGTCTAAGATCATCACTTACTTGCGTGAGGGTAAATGCCTTTTCCATTCCCTTAAGCCAATTTCTGGAAACAACAACGTCTACTTCGCCCTTCGACTCTAGGGGCTTAACAGACTGAAAGGATTTAAAACTAGTAGCTTGGGTTGGCTCTCTTTGTTGATGTTGTTGTTGCTGAATCTGCCGGATTAATTGCAATTATTGTTGCTGCTGCTGGCGCAACAAGTCTAGAATTTCGTTTATAGCTGGACCCTCCGCAATAGACTGGGTAGCTTTTTTGGGTGGCATTTTCCTGAAATTTAACAAGGAATTTATTCAAAAACATAACGAAGATGTATAACAAAAATATCACCATTCAAACGGTGCACCTGTCTCAGGAAAATACTGCCCAATCAAAGTATCTAGATTAACAATACTAGCAACAATAACAACAATGACAGTAGCAGAATCAATAACGCAGAAAACTGGAATATAAAGATACTAAACATTATAGCATGCCCTCTCAATATAACAACAACTGATCAACCTCCCAGCACCATTAAAATTACAACATTAAAAAATTCGATATACCGCGAGACTAGACGGACTACACTAGTCAGCAACCAAAAAGGGTAAACTGGTAGGTCAAGTCAAACTTAAGGAATCACGGACTTGGCTGACACACTAGTCTGAGTTTCAACCAGCCATTCCTCTCAAGGCGATTTCTTATCTCTTGTAAATGACCAATCTACCACTGAGTTAGCTTTCTTAAAGCTGCAACCTTCAATATCGAATCATGAATCATCTTTGCTATCTTTATTTGTGAAGTAGAAACTAGAGTAAAACTTCTATTTCTCCTGAAAGTCAACTTTTCTTTACTTTCAATAACGAGGACTGTCTAATTACAGAAGTTATTGACAATTCACTACCAGGGCGTATCAAATGGAATTTTAAAATTAAAGTATTAATGATAAAGGGAGGGTAAGAAAAGAAAGATAGATATGACTGAGAGTAACCATACAAGTACGTAAGATGGTCAGTCTTAGTACCATACAGTTTACAACACATAATTCGGTGGTGCCCCACCAGACCCTTTTGTCACACAGACAAATAGTCAAATCATATGCATTGTTTTCCCCAATCAACCGATAGAATCACCGAGTAAAGAAATAATGTTTAAATAGAAATTCACAAATAGGAGGGGAGAATCTGATTTGTAATGAGATCAACAGGACCCTAAGTTGCTTACTTTGCATTCTCAACTTTCTCACAGGAAAAATAAGCAACTTATGGGATAGTAAACAATTAATCTGGAAACAAAATACGTCTCAAGAAAGAAGTATAAGGGTTCAAGATATAAACCACAGTACTGGTCCACATTCACTATGGGACTTGGCTGTCATAACTGCCGCTGACTATTATCATTCCATCTGAACTCACCGAGGACGCACACTTGGTCCAGCAACATCACTTAACATAGAAATGCAATAATTAGGAATAATATGGATGTTTCTTCCGCTGACACATTAAGGATCCGCTCAGAACTGAATTCTCGTAACCAGACTCATTTTCTCGAGAGGGGAACTAGAAATCTCTATCGAACATTACCAATAATACATATACGAAGGAGACATACTCTAAGCTAGGGCGGTTCTAGCCAATCCTCAGTAGACGTCAGGGTTATGCCTCTGAAACCCTTGGCTGAACTCATAGACTCGCTCCTCTGATTGAGTTGGTGACTCACATCTATATATAAACCTTTATGCACTCTTTTGACTCTACTCCAAACCTAAATCAGGGACTCAAACCTGTAGCTCTGATACCAACTGTGACGGCCTCAACCCTGGGGTCAGTAGTTGACTTTATCAACAACAACAACAACAATAAACATAATATAATTCACTACAATAGTAAACCATAAACACGACCCCTTTACCAAGATCGTTCCAGGTTTAATGTAACACCCCCAGATCCGGGGTCAGGGATCCGGGTTGTCACGGTCTTTCTTTCCACAATATCACTTCACTTAATTAATAATAAATAACCTCATGCTGTGACCCCACACTAACACACACCACAGCCCGTTATAGTCTCAGAGATGAAATTGAAATAAGTACAAGTCTTTGAATCCACAATTTAAAATTATTACAACCCAAAATGATTACTTGATAATTTACAGTTAATTGCCATTATCTGCCACAAGTTATAATTATACATAATTTGATCCTCAAAAGTAGATGGTCTGAACTACAATGGATCTACCTCTGTAGCTATAGCAGCTACAACATCATCGGGAAGACGCGGGACGCTTCCCACGCGCTTGCGCTGGGTCTGCTGGAGTCTGGCCATCTCTCCTAACTGTTGTTGTGTGATGAAGAAATAAAGCAAGAGTGAGCCTTACAGCTCGCAAGATAATATGTAGTGATAACAATAATACAAGTATCTAAATGGATACTTACTAGAATCTTTATCGTGTGTAAGATAATTACTTACTAGATATAAGTAAAAACAAGGAATGAAGTTACCAATACTTCCCCACACTTATATCATTTATAAAGCTACTTGAACTATCACCGTTCAAAGTATTTTAAGATTCACGAGGTCATCCCATAGATGAGACCACAAATAAAACTTGAAAATATTTGATCTTTGAAATATTTTGAAAAGAGATGAAGTTACGAGATACTTCATTCAATGGATACACCAATAAAAATGTTTGACCCTGTCAATGCTTCGGCAACCACCCATTAGTAGCCTTCCGATCGAAATGCTATGGGTAGTGTTGCAGAATTATCCAAATGGATGATGAACTCATTACGGGAGTTTACCGCGCCAGGAAGACCACTTACGATGATCAGTCGTAGTAGTACAACCCCACCATTTTCTACATGTAGAGGAGAACCTGTCGGATTTACTTGTCAACCGAACACTGAACTCCTAGGGAATGGACCGCCTTAGCGGAACTTCCAGGCCATTTGGGCCAATATAATAAGGCTGGGCCGGCGCTACTCGACCACTTACGCCACTCCTAGTTCAGATGAAATCCATGACTCTGAAACGTAAAGCTTGTTTCCCCCTTTCCCCAAGTAGAAACTTGTTGATACGGCTCCACCAAGAAGTCGTATCTAGTTGGAAAGGAAAACTCACCGATATTTCCCAGGCGATGCCTGTTAATGGATTAACTTGTTCCAAGAATTTTACTTCCCGAATATTGGTTAAGTAATCAAAAACTCTTTTACCAAGACAGCAACCTTGTTGCGAATATAAAACACACCACCGAGCCGGATCCCCCAGGTTTTGAGCGAGTATTTAAATCCCCTTTTTAAAAGGAAGATCTTAAATATAAAAATAGTTTTGGGATCCGCTCTAACTTTTGAAAATCATTTTAAAGACTCGAAAACACTTTAAAGAGTGTTTGGAGTAAAACTGATTTAATGAAGTAAATCAGTCCCCAGAATATTTAGAAAATGTCTGAATATTATTATTTAAATAATATTCCCATAAAAAAAATAATCTTTATAAAATAATTGAAGTAGAAGTATTAAAACTTATACTTGAAATGAATAGCAAATAATCAAAGATATACTTATACGAAAGTAATATCTTTATTTGAATAATCAAAAATAAGTTTGATTATCGACACCTTATTCTTTAATAGAATAAAGAATATATCTCAGCAAATAATCGGAGTCATAGATCCTCAAATGAATATTCAAATAATATTCAATAAATAAAATAAGCTGAGTCATAATACCTCGAATGAATATTATAAATAATATTCATTAAATAAAATAAAGGAGTCATACATCCTCAAATGAATATTCAAATAATATTCAAAAAAATAATGTAAAGGAGTCACACGCCTTCGAATAATATTCGAAATAATATTCAATAATAAAATAAAGTTAAAGTTATCGAATAAACCTTATTCGATTAATAGTTTTAAAAACTATATCCATATATATATATATATATATATATATATATATATATATATATATACTCGGGAACATCGACTCCCGGTTTAGAAATATGTTCACCTTTTATCCCCTATACTAAGGGTATACGCAACTACTTGCTTATTTCTAGCATAGGTATTATGCAACTATAAGCATTGAAATCAACAGATAGATAACCAGATTACGAAACAGACATGCATATATACCATATTAGCATGCTCCAATATATCGCAAAATTTGCTAATAACAATCATGCAATATCACAAGATAATGCATATACATATATTTACATCACAACAACAGTATAACGGGTAGAAAACTTGCCTGAGCGACTTGGGGTGATAAAAGGCTCGGGACGAGTCTGGTAACCTATAAACAACAAGTAAGTTGGAATTAAACCAAAATCACTTGTAAATCTATACTTTAACTAACTTAGACTCTAACGCTTGTTTTGCGCTCACTGATTTGCTTAAGTCACTCGAGTACTCTCGGCTCCACCATTTTTAATAATTTAACCTTTACGAGTTTTAAGACGATTCCTTCGCGGGTGTCTTACCAACTGCCTAACACACTTACCATAAATGTTTCATACATTAATTAACCCTTTTTGGTCTTTAACCTATGTTTCGAAGTAAGGCGAGGGAAAAAGTTTCGTTCGCGAAACGCCGTTACTTGAAACGGTCGTTTCTCCTAAACCGTGCATCGGAATCGAACGAACTACATATCAAAACGAAGCTCGTAACATGAACTATCTAATCATGGCAATGGTCAAAACCTAGCAGTGAGTTCAAGGGTTCTGATCTTAAGAACAAAAACAGTCTACGGTAAATCGGGCATTACGACGGCTATGTTTACGCGATTTCCCAATTTTATACCATTCAATTCCATCACCAAACAACCCCAATCCCTTCATACAATCAAAGTCCATCCATATCACATCCTAACAGACCCAAAACGCAATATTATGAACTTTATACTACCCTCAAACATGAACTAAAAGCTATACTTAAGTTCATTAACCAATAATCAAGATTTACAACTTCAAACTCATTACAAATCCAACCACACTCTAAGTATACAAGGATCATGCTCCTCATGAATTATAACAATCAAAACCATTCCTAATACTCAAAAGTAAAGCTAGGGTTTGAAGTTTTATACCTTCTTGAAGCTTTTAATCAATGAAAGATCCTTGGAAAGCCCATGGAAGCCTTGATCTATGCTTAAGCTACCTTGTCCTTACAAATAAAATCAAGAATCAAAAATTTGTTCTTGAAAGTTACTATTCACCCTAAACTTTTAGGAATTGATTAACTAGGTAAACCTTGGATTCTTGGATCCAAACTTATAGCATAACTAAGTTATGAATTATGGAAGCTAAAGAAACAAACCTTATAATTTTTGAAGGTGTGTAGCTTGAGTTTTTGAAAACTCCTCCTTGTTTTTCTTGAAAAGGCCGAGAGCAAGATGAAGAAGAAAGAGAGATTTTTGTGGTGTTGCTTTGATTTGATTTTTGGTTGGTTGTTTTTGTTTTGTTTTAGGTCAATTACCCATTTACCCTTGATTTTGTGTGGCTAATATTCCACCACATTTCCTTCCCTCTTATGTCATGCTTGCATCACTTTGTGATGTCATCCCCCTCCTTTGTCCTCTTTTTATTGGTTGGATGACATCATTCCCACTAATCCCTTTGATTAACTTCCTAATTGTTTGCCTAATGACCGCTGATCTGTTATACGGTTCGCTTAACTTTCATTTTCGTTTATCGTTTGAGGGATCATACCCGGGATCTTATTACTTAGGTTCCCTTAACCTTTCTCAATATATTATATTCCTTTTATGATCCTCTCCTATAATCCTTTTATTTAAATCCTTTTTATCCTGTTACCTTTTTCTCAAATCTTTCCGTATCTAGTGTATTTCCGGGAAAAATCAAAGTGTTCGGATTTGGATTCTGACGATCTTTACATACACTTATATCCCATATAAAGTACTAATAAAATCTCAGAATATCCATATCAGAACCCCTACATAGTGTGGCATGAACAGTTTTCTCATTCAGCAAAAACACTATTCATAAGGGTTTCAAAAATTTCCAAAAAAATTGGGGTTATTACAGTCTCTCCTCCTTAAAAGGATTCCGTCCCGGAATCGGATAGAAATTAATAGGGATACTTTCTTAGTATTGCACTTTCTAACTCTCAAGTCAATTTTCCCACATTGTGGTTCTACCATCAAACTCTTACTAGTTTGATAACCCTTCTCCTAAGCACTCGTTCCTTTTCACTCTATAACCCTTCCTGGTTGCTCCATATAGGTTACGTCGGGTTGCATATCTATGCGCTCATATGCCCCTATTTATCTGGCATCTGAATTACACTTCCTTAACATTGATACGTGAAACACGTTACGACCTGCTACATGTTCGGGGTTAGGGCTAGCTCATATGCTAACTTCCCAAACGTCTTAATATATCCAAGGGTCCAACAAATTGTAGACTTATCTTTCCTTTCTTTTCGAACCTCATCAATCCTTTCCAAGGGATACCTATAACATTACTAGGTCCTCTATTTCATACTCTTTATCCTTTCGTGTCAAGTCAACATACTTATCATGTCCATCTTGGGCTACTACCCGCCGTCCTCTGATTAGATCTATCATATCCTTGGTCCTTTGGACTACTGCGGGTCCGAGCATCTTGCGCTTTACAACTTCATCCTAACATAAGGGAGATCGACATTGTCTTCCCTCAAGGATCTCATAAGGCGACATCTCGATAATGATACATGATCTATTGTCGTAAGATAACTCGATCTGAATTAAGTGATCATTCCAAATTCTTTCAAGTCTATTACACAGACTCTCATTATAGCTTTTAGCATTAGAGCTTTTGCTTCTCAATACCCATTCTTTTCCAGTTCGTAATCGCTACTGCCTTCCGTTCCTAATATTATACTGGTTATACTTTTGCTCGTTAGCGTTCTATAACCTTTTAATAACCACGTCAACCTTAGTATCACGAATGTGTTCCCATTCCGCATACTACCACCACTTTATTACTCCTTTTTCAGTTGTTTCTATTTTCCAAAGTTTGATTAATCATATAGAAGTAAAAGAATTTATTGAGAAGATCACTATGACCATGAACACTTGTTATATCGCATAGTTAGTACAGAAGGTGGCCAGCCTTTAGTACTTGACAAGCAATTAAACAATAGATGGTATCCTACTAGGCTTCTATCACACAGATAGATAGTCATTCGGCAATACCTCCCCTTTCTGGAAGGGTTGTTCTTCTCAGCTTACATGAAATAAAAAGAAGAGAAAAGAACGAATTGAAGAGAATTGTATATATGAAAAAAAAATATACTGCCACAAAATATCTGGCTTGGAACCTACCTGTGAACTATAGAGGTTTGTCATAGGAGAACAAAACATATACGTTTATATCAACATCAAGTGTTATAGCATCGTATTTCACAAGCCTAAATATTTTCGCCATTCCGTCCATCATTCTATGGACCCATGCTCTTCCTCGAGCTTATACACAATCACCTTTGAAACTCCCTCGATTCCGAAAATCGAACCTGGGATCTCATTCTAGATATCACCGTTACTAGAGTTCTATGCTTGCACCGCAACCTTCCTCGTATAATAATACGACTCTCTATTGGTAAGAAAGAATAAATATACAATAGGTAGATACTCTACTTAATTAGTCTATCAATGATAACTTACACATTACCACGACCCGATTAGTGGTACTCAATCTCAACATCCATTCCAATACAACTCTCATGGTTGTAATCAGCTCATTACTCGCAGAATCATTGTTGCCTTACTATGGTCCACCACTGACCCACTGTAGTCATTTATTTTCCATGAAGTCTTAATAGCTAACCATACGGAGTCCATACATCTCGTATCAAATCCTTCTAAGGAGGTAACATAATCACCATTCCTGATTCATGAAGAACACTCCTGATCCTGACATACATACATGACATGAAGCAGATAAAAGTACAGAAGAGTTTCAATCTAAGCAACGATAGCAGGTTAATACCATTCTTAATCATACGCCCTAAATAGAAGAATTAACTCAAGAATTCATCTAGTCCTTTTTGAAACATGGTCCTGGCTTATCTCAAGATAGGATCTTCTAAGATAGATAGCCCGTTCATGGCGATTACACGAATTAAACCTTTACCAACTACTATTACGGTTGGGTATTGCACAGTCATCAGAAGGAATGTCAATCTTCCAAACCATAATTCAACCTTCACATTTTTAACCATCATCACTGTATTCTTTTGGCACACGCGCCTATAATTATCCACTTACCTTTAAAGTGTCGGCCACCTCTTTGGCCTTTCCTGATAGTAAAATTTCCTTACAGTCAATGTCACATTAACCACCTCCAAATAAATTTCTACCTTATTTCAATCACAGCTTATGTGAAAATGCTTTCCTTAAAATCTGATGAGTAAAAAAAAAATCACCATTTTTCCATAAGTTATTGCCTCAGTCTTTTAGAGGTTAATCACTGTCATGACTGACTCTCAATCATAATTAGAACATCTTTTATCTTAAGTCCTAATTGCCCTGAATAATTTCGACCATTACTGGTTCGATCCATACTTTCTCGTGGTTTAACACGTGCCCCACTTGGCAACATTATAATTACGTCATATTTCCTTTATCAACATTTCTATTCTTGAGAATTTTGAATATTACCTTTCTACTTGTAAAACCTCTAAGGTTATCCTCGAATCTTCCCAACTTACAGGGGATAAAATATATGTATCTCTTATGCCTTCACCCAGCAATTTTAACTCATGGTGAATCACCCTCATCCTGACGATTACATACTTTTTCTATTTCTATTGCTACGAGTCTTTAGGGTTTCCTCATACCCAATTCCTTTATCATTCCTCAAACTCTATTGCCTTTATATTCCTTTCCATTTCAGTTTCTTTTTATTTTCCTTTCTCTTATCATTATTTCATGAACCAACACAACATAAGCATTGATTTCAAACATCCCGTCATTCTGGATTCGTGTCCTCAGAACGAATCTTGACAACTTTTACATCTTAGATTCATAATTCATCATACTCTTCTGCCTTTGTTCTGGCTCTAAAGCTTTTACACTATCTCCTTATCTTTGGGAATTACTTTCCCGAAAACAATTGACTGAACTTAAATCAGTTTATTATAATCTCTTACTCCGTGCCTTCCTTGGTCTTTCACCAGCGGGTGGTCTCTCTCTTAGGAGGGTAAGTGACAAAAATAGTCTTTTATGGTTCGTCAATCATTCAGAATCTCAAATGATTCCTTTATTTCCTTTAGCCAGGCTCTTGCCTCGACTGGGTCAGCTTGTTCCTTGGAACTCTGAGAGCTTAGCGACTTAAAGGTCATGAAAGAATTTCTCACCGCACTGTCTCCTCAGGGTGGTGGTTGGGGATAATAGTCTAAGTTCTTTTTATACAGGTCCATGAATTGCCGTTTAGGAGTACCGTCTCGGGTCCCCTTTCCTTACTCGACTTTCTGTTTCCTTAGTATGAAATGTTTCATCCTACTCCCCATAATTGGGGTCATCTTTTAATTTAAAATCCTCATTTTCCACTCCATTATGTCATGGGTTCCTTCTATCTTGATGGCGACCTCCCTGATTATCACGTTCAGGGTTTGCTCTAAATCTTATTCCTCAAACCATGGCTCTCATCTAAGTTCTCATCCTTACGCTCTTGAACTTTCGGAACCCAAATTCTATAGGAATACCTCATTATTCCCTTATCATCTTTCTCGATATTAATCTTTTATCTAATTGTTGGCTCTCTGCCTTTATTCATAACTTTTTCTGGCACAATATGATCTTTTCCAATAATTCGGGCTGTATTGCAATCTCAAACAGCTTTTCGGTACCGGCTCCGGTTACCTTCACTACTATTTCCAAAATCTCTTATAAACTCTCCCAAAGACATTATCATCTTGAGTCTCTCCTTTTTACTAAGGGCATCAGCCACCACATTGGCTTTCCCCGAATGATAAAGAATCTGCCAATCATAATTCTTGATTAGCTCTAACCGCCTCCTCTGGCGTATGTTGAGCTCTTTCTACGTAAGAATGTACTAGAGCACTTATGGCTTAGGTAATTCTCGCACTTCTCTCCATACAAGTAGTGCCTCCAATCTTTAGGGTAAAACTATTGCCACGAGCCTAAGCTCATGGGCGGTGATATCAAATTTCATATTACCTTAATTATCTTGACGCGGACGCGATTATCTTGCTGTGCTAAGAAGCACCCTAATTCCTTATGCGAAGCGTCACTTACAAATCACAAAATCTCCTTTTTCCATCCGGCAATGCTAGCATAGGGGCCATCACCAACCTCTGCTTCAGTTCTTGAAAGCTGTTCTCGCATTTCTCTGTCCATTCGAACTTCTCAGTCTTACGAGTAAGCCGCGTTAAAGGGGCTACTATCTTTACAACTTGAACGAACCTCCGGTAGTGACCGGCCAATCCTACCTCTGGTAGTCGACCAAACCATGATCATCAATTCATCAGTGGTCCTTTATCCAATCCTGTCAGGATCCTCCATGGGGTCCTTCTCAACAACTATCCCTACTAGGACAACATCCTTAATATCAACATCATCCGGTCCTGCATTAGGACACTCTATCGGATCCACAATCTGATCTCCAATAACTAATAAAACATCATCGCGTTGATGTTCCTCAACTTCAGGGTTCGGAGTCCCGCTACCATATACGATAACGAACTACGCTCCTATCACGATATTTATAAGGGTTCCCATAAGGGTTTTAACCGTCAGTACTACGTTAGGTAGCCCGACTCTGAACTTGGCAAGAGTTCTTATTATCTTAGTGAATCTTATTATCTTAACGTCCTATCATCTCTGAGGTTTATAACGCTTAGCTCTGATACCATTTCTGTAACACCCCCAGATCCGGGGTCAGGGATCCGGGTTGTCACGGTCTTTCTTTCCACAATATCACTTCACTTAATTAATAATAAATAACCTCATGCTGTGACCCCACACTAACACACACCACAACCCGTTATAGTCTCAGAGATGAAATTGAAATAAGTACAAGTCTTTGAATCCACAATTTAAAATTATTACAACCCAAAATGATTACTTGATAATTTACAGTTAATTGCCATTATCTGCCACAAGTTATAATTATACATAATTTGATTCTCAAAAGTAGATGGTCTGAACTACAATGGATCTACCTCTGCAGCTATAGCAGCTACAACATCATCGGGAAGACGCGGGACGCTTCCCACGCGCTTGCGCTGGGTCTGCTGGAGTCTGGCCATCTCTCCTAACTGTTGTTGTGTGATGAAGAAATAAAGCAAGAGTGAGCCTTACAGCTCGCAAGATAATATGTAGTGATAACAATAATACAAGTATCTAAATGGATACTTACTAGAATCTTTATCGTGTGTAAGATAATTACTTACTAGATATAAGTAAAAACAAGGAATGAAGTTACCAATACTTCCCCACACTTATATCATTTATAAAGCTACTTGAACTATCACCGTTCAAAGTATTATAAGATTCACGAGGTCATCCCATAGATGAGACCACAAATAAAACTTGAAAATATTTGATCTTTGAAATATTTTGAAAAGAGATGAAGTTACGAGATACTTCATTCAATGGATACACCAATAAAAATGTTTGACCCTGTCAATGCTTGGCAACCACCCATTAGTAGCCTTTCGATCGAAATGCTACGGGTAGTGTTGCAGAATTATCCAAATGGATGATGAACTCATTACGGGAGTTTACCGCGCCAGGAAGACCACTTACGATGATCAGTCGTAGTAGTACAACCCCACCATTTTCTACATGTAGAGGAGAACCTGTCGGATTTACTTGTCAACCGAACACTGAACTCCTAGGGAATGGACCGCCTTAGTGGAACTTCCAGGCCATTTGGGCCAATATAATAAGGCTGGGCCGGCGCTACTCGACCACTTACGCCAGTCCTAGTTCAGATGAAATCCATGACTCTGAAACGTAAAGCTTGTTTCCCCCTTTCCCCAAGTAGAAACTTGTTGATACGGCTCCACCAAGAAGTCGTATCTAGTTGGAAAGGAAAACTCACCGATATTTCCCAGGCGATGCCTATTAATGGATTAACTTGTTCCAAGAATTTTACTTCCCGAATATTGGGTAAGTAATCAAAAACTCTTTTACCAAGACAGCAACCTTGTTGCGAATATAAAACACACCACCGAGCCGGATCCCCCAGGTTTTGAGCGAGTATTTAAATCCCCTTTTTAAAAGGAAGATCTTAAATATAAAAATAGTTTTGGGATCCGCTCTAACTTTTGAAAATCATTTTAAAGACTCGAAAACACTTTAAAGAGTGTTTGGAGTAAAACTGATTTAATGAAGTAAATCAGTCCCCAGAATATTTAGAAAATGTCTGAATATTATTATTTAAATAATATTCCCATAAAAAAAATAATCTTTATAAAATAATTGAAGTAGAAGTATTAAAACTTATACTTGAAATGAATAGCAAATAATCAAAGATATACTTATACGAAAGTAATATCTTTATTTGAATAATCAAAAATAAGTTTGATTATCGACACCTTATTCTTTAATAGAATAAAGAATATATCTCAGCAAATAATCGGAGTCATAGATCCTCAAATGAATATTCAAATAATATTCAATAAATAAAATAAGCTGAGTCATAATACCTCGAATGAATATTATAAATAATATTCATTAAATAAAATAAAGGAGTCATACATCCTCAAATGAATATTCAAATAATATTCAAAAAAATAATGTAAAGGAGTCATACGCCTTCGAATAATATTCGAAATAATATTCAATAATAAAATAAAGTTAAAGTTATCGAATAAACCTTATTCGATTAATAGTTTTAAAAACTATATCCATATATATATATATAAATATATATATATATATATATATATATATATATATATACTCGGGAACATCGACTCCCGGTTTAGAAATATGTTCACCTTTTATCCCCTATACTAAGGGTATACGCAACTACTTGCTTATTTCTAGCATAGGTATTATGCAACTATAAGCATTGAAATCAACAGATAGATAACCAGATTACGAAACAGACATGCATATATACCATATTAGCATGCTCCAATATATCGCAAAATTTGCTAATAACAATCATGCAATATCACAAGATAATGCATATACATATATTTACATCACAACAACAGTATAACGGGTAGAAAACTTGCCTGAGCGACTTGGGGTGATAAAAGGCTCGGGACGAGTCTGGTAACCTATAAACAACAAGTAAGTTGGAATTAAACCAAAATCACTTGTAAATCTATACTTTAACTAACTTAGACTCTAACGCTTGTTTTGCGCTCACTGATTTGCTTAAGTCACTCGAGTACTCTCGGCTCCACCATTTTTAATAATTTAACCTTTACGAGTTTTAAGGCGATTCCTTCGCGGGTGTCTTACCAACTGCCTAACACACTTACCATAAATGTTTCATACATTAATTAACCCTTTTTGGTCTTTAACCTATGTTTCGAAGTAAGGCGAGGGAAAAAGTTTCGTTCGCGAAACGCCGTTACTTGAAACGGTCGTTTCTCCTAAACCGTGCATCGGAATCGAACGAACTACATATCAAAACGAAGCTCGTAACATGAACTATCTAATCATGGCAATGGTCAAAACCTAACAGTGAGTTCAAGGGTTCTGATCTTAAGAACAAAAACAGTCTACGGTAAATCGGGCATTACGACGGCTATATTTACGCGATTTCCCAATTTTATACCATTCAGTTCCATCACCAAACAACCCCAATCCCTTCATACAATCAAAGTCCATCCATATCACATCCTAACAGCCCCAAAACGCAATATTATGAACTTTATACTACCCTCAAACATGAACTAAAAGCTATACTTAAGTTCATTAACCAATAATCAAGATTTACAACTTCAAACTCATTACAAATCCAACCACACTCTAAGTATACAAGGATCATGCTCCTCATGAATTATAACAATCAAAACCATTCCTAATACTCAAAAGTAAAGCTAGGGTTTGAAGTTTTATACCTTCTTGAAGCTTTTAATCAATGAAAGATCCTTGGAAAGCCCATGGAAGCCTTGATCTATGCTTAAGCTACCTTGTCCTTACAAATAAAATCAAGAATAAAAAATTTGTTCTTGAAAGTTACTATTCACCCTAAACTTTTAGGAATTGATTAACTAGGTAAACCTTGGATCCAAACTTATAGCATAACTAAGTTATGAATTATGGAAGCTAAAGAAACAAACCTTATAATTTTTGAAGGTGTGTAGCTTGAGTTTTTGAAAACTCCTCCTTGTTTTTCTTGAAAAGGCCGAGAGCAAGATGAAGAAGAAAGAGAGATTTTTGTGGTTTTGCTTTGATTTGATTTTTGGTTGGTTGTTTTTGTTTTGTTTTAGGTCAATTACCCATTTACCCTTGATTTTGTGTGGCTAATATTCCACCACATTTCCTTCCCTCTTATGTCATGCTTGCATCACTTTGTGATGTCATCCCCCTCCTTTGTCCTCTTTCTATTGGTTGGATGACATCATTCCCACTAATCCCTTTGATTAACTTCCTAATTGTTTGCCTAATGACCGCTGATCTGTTATACGGTTCGCTTAACTTTCGTTTTCGTTTATCGTTTGAGGGATCATACCCGGGATCTTATTACTTAGGTTCCCTTAACCTTTCTCAATATATTATATTCCTTTTATGATCCTCTCCTATAATCCTTTTATTTAAATCCTTTTTATCCTGTTACCTTTTTCTCAAATCTTTCCGTATCTAGTGTATTTCCGGGAAAAATCAAAGTGTTCGGATTTGGATTCTGACGATCTTTACATACACTTATATCCCATATAAAGTACTAATAAAATCTCAGAATATCCATATCAGAACCCCTACATAGTGTGGCATGAACAGTTTTCTCATTCAGCAAAAACACTATTCATAAGGGTTTCAAAAATTTCCAAAAAAATTGGGGTTATTACATTTAAGTATGACTTAGGTTAAAATTCTCACAAAACCAACTTATTACAAACAATCCTGACAATCCTATCCTAATAAAGCAACTCAACACACCATCTTTGGTATGACACAACTACCTCAGAGGAGCCTAGTACGGAAAGAACTGGAACTCTGCCCTGGTCGCATGGAAAGGTCTCCTATAAATCTGCAATACATATATATAAAATATTATGCAAGGGTGGGAAATCAATTGCTCAGCAGTACCACTATATGAATAACAAGTAAAACAATTTAAAATAAGGCAGTTATAGGAACAGAATTCATAGCTCGTTAGAAAAAAAGTAAAAACATGTATAAATTGGATA
Organism: Apium graveolens; assembly: GCF_009905375.1. Lineage (NCBI taxonomy): Eukaryota > Viridiplantae > Streptophyta > Magnoliopsida > Apiales > Apiaceae > Apium > Apium graveolens. The sequence goes on along the minus strand of NC_133655.1, from coordinate 101,435,441 downwards.
TTCAAAACTAGCATGCTCTGTAAAATAATATCATCTGTCGTGTGTTGTGTATAAATACCAGAGTCCAATTTTAGCATGCTATTTTTATTTCCAAAACCACTGTTCCATTACAGGAACCATAAAACCATATGTCCCGTTACGAGGACCACAAAACCATTTGTTCCGCTGTTGAAACCACAAACCATAATCAGATATATATTGGATGTTATCTAGGGACGGCTGATCAGGCTTTCACATAGGTTATCTAGGATAGTTGGTCGGGCTATCAGACAAATTGTCTAGGAAAGCTGATCGGGCTTTCACACAAATTAATTGAATCCGCAGAGACTAGCTAGGTCTCTGATTAACTATGCTGGACTAATCGGTGAAGATAGGGTGCGCAACCGAATTAGCCACTTACGCAACGTTATCCAATATCTTATTCATTTTATCCAGTTTTTAAAACATTTATACCTATCTCATTTCAAAACCATTTATTTTAACATCACACGTAAAATTAGTTCACAAATCATTTTAATTCGAAATAGGTACCCTTTGAACTTACTTTTCCCCAAAATAGGTTTAAAACAATGATTATAACTACATGGGATACGTAACTTAAAACATTTTTGTCCCTTTACGAGAATAAAACAACATTCTATTCATAAGTACTGAACCATAAAAGAATGGTCAGGGGTACTTGCCTTGCAGAGATTTACAACTATCTCTGATTGACCTCGAATCGATATGGACGCTCGGCTTTATCGCCTTACTATTAGACTATCCTGGATCCGACTTCGACACCCAGACCCTTCGATTGGAACCTTGCGGAGCTTGTTGACTGATCACTAGGCTATTTTTAGTCCAACTCCAACTCTCGGGCCTTCCGACTAGAACCTACATATCCTCACTAACAATCTACCCGTACGTTAACAAAACCCGACTCGTAACATACACATTATTATAATACACGTATCAGTTAGGGTTCACATTCTCGAACGTTGGTTCGGTGCTCATTTTAAAAATATGTATACTCGTCATTTTACGAAATTAGGGTTATTGGTTTTTGCCAAACTTTTCACCACAATATACAATCAGGTTTCATATAAAACATATGTATGTATTTATATATACTCGCTCAAACGTCCCGATAATTACTGGATACGCTCCCGTGTTTCCGTAATTTGATTTCCCGGAAATCAGGCAACACTTCCTTTATTTATCGGACTAACCCGTCGAAGCAATTCAACGTCAAACCAATCAACAACAACCGCAATCCAACTTCACAAATCCCAACCATCGATTAAAACCAATTAATTATTATCCGTATTTTTATATTTTTATTCATAGGACTCAGATTATATCATCACCGTCCACCGTCGGCTTGTCGAGGCTCATCGCTGACGGCGATAACATTCGCGGGTACCCGAACAATTTCGGGTTTCCAACGTAAATTCTATCGATGAATACAATTAAATATCAGAAATACCGAATAGTTTATTTCACAAAATCAGTCAAGTATTCCTGCTAGAGTAATAAAAGTTTGATTCAGCAATAATCAAGCCAAATTACAACATAATCAGATGAACAGCCGGCATAATAAAACAAGCCATAAAACCGCAACAACACCACAGCCACGCGCCGCCATCCTCACCGGAAAACCATGAGGGGCAGCGGCAACAAGAGATGAATAAGAGATGCACACCCGCACACTGCATACACACACAATCGCCCTCACACATGCACACAAACACACACACACATAAGCATACGCATATACACACAAATGCAACAGTTACACGGCCGAATAATCATCGGAATTGAATCAGAATTACGGCAGAGATCGGAAAGGAACGCAGCGACTGAACATTGAAGTAGGGGAAATCGGGAAAGAACAGGAAACGGGGAGGTGGGTAAAGGAGGAGGAGAACAGAGATTGAGAGAAAATGAATGAGAGAGAGAGAGAGGAGTGGAGAGATTTCGAGAGATTCCCATGAGGGAGAAAAAGAACAGGGGAATCAATATGAAAGGGATAAGACTTCTTGGGGTTATCCAATTTTGTTTCGTATTTTCTTTTATAATTTGCGGCCCAAATGGCGCGTATTCCTGACTTCTGTTCTACGCGCTGCTATTTATCGAATCATAGTGCGTACAAGTAAAACTCAGAAATTATTAAATTAAATTTTGAAATGCTCAGAATATTTAAAATCTAAAAAAAAATTATTCCATAATTTTTAAAACATTTCTGAAACGCGCAATATATCCGCGTTTAACGATTAAACGAATCAACGCGCGGTGAAATTAACCCATAAAATTTTAAAAATAATTTTAAAATTTTTAGAATATTATAAACTTCATAAAATATGAGTTTCGTAATTTTTGGAAAATTCTGGAATTAACTACTGATTTTACAAATAATTGTAATCAAAAAATCATTTAAAGATTAATAATTAATGAAATATTGATTTCTCAATTTTATAAAATCTTAAAAAAATATTGAAATTATAAAATCATAAAAACATGTTTAGGGATAATCCAAATATTTATGAAAATAAAACTGGAATATAATCACTTTTAAAGATGAAACAAAATAATACAACTCGATAATTAATTACACAAACATTCTCTGTAACCTAACCACATACAAATAATATCAAAGCATCATACGGCTGACAGAAGTGATACACATGTCTTATTTACTTAACCATTCAACAATTACATTATTAAATAATACAAAAATATATGAGTCGTTATAATCCGGTTTCATGGGTAAAACCCATGTCTGTTATATCAAATCAAATCAAATATAATATTACAAACTTAACGTGATTGATGGAAGATCAAGCCTATCATTCATTACTCCTCAATATAAGTAAAATTCAAATTCAAATGTACTCCTGCTTCTATCGATTGTAAACATAAAATCAGTTACAATATTTGCGTTATTTGGATTGTAAAAACACAGTAATATCTTGGCATGACTGCAGATGGTAATCCAGCTGCGCAGAAACGACGTAACAATGGTCCATTATCTCCTTCTTCACAAAAAGGTAAGAATCTCTTCTATAACCAAGTCAATTTCGGATTTTAATGTTTTTACATGGTTTACGGTACGATGTGTTGTAGGTTCAAGGAAAAAAACAGTCAGTTGTTTACATTTTCTGTGGCGCCCTCCAAACCCGGGTCAGAAGTTTGGGGTCCACTCACACACCTTAATTATAATCTGCTTATAACAATAATAAAGATAATAATAATATGCAGTGACCCTACTTACCAACTACCAAGGATCGCAACAGGTTAAAGTATGCACACAAGCCAAACACATCTACTTATATTACAAACCGTTCAAATCTCAACCATTCAAACTCAAACTGAGTATTAAACATTATTACAAATTTTTACAAACTTAAATTATTCCAAAAGAAGCCTGCTAGCTTAACTCGATCAACCTGAACCCCTAGCTCTCGCGCTGGACTGGGGATCCTCGCTACCAACTTGTTCCTTTTTAACTGGAAAGAATATAAACAACATCGCACAAATGAGCTAACTAGCTCAGCAAGTCACCATGACAAAACTGAGAATAATGATCATCAGGTAAATATGGTTATGATATCAAGTGAACAATGGATTATGATTTAGAATTGGATATTATACTTTGATTTTAAAAACCAAGGTTAGGCTGCTGATCAGTCACGCACTAACCCCGAGCAAAGCACACAGCATTGCTCTAACTATTGGATCCAAGGCACACATTGGCCTAACTTGACCATTATATGGTCTGACCATGAATCTGGTCCACAATTTTATAAAAACAATCCAATTCTAACATAATAACAGAATAAACAATAGTAAACAATAAACAGAATCATTAACAACATTTGATGTTCCATAATGAAATGGTTTTAATCTGCATAAGGATCAAAAGAGCATTTTCAAAGTTTGGATGCTAGGTAATTGTAATAACCCTCAAAATTTTGAACTTTTTGTAACCCTTGTGAATAGTATTTTAGATGAATGAGAAAACTTTTCATGGCACACTATGTAGGGGTTCTGTTATGGATATTCTGAGATTTTATTAGTACTCTACATGGTATATAAGTGTATGTAAAGATCACCAGAATCCAATTCCGAACACTTTGATTTTTCCCGGAAATCCACTAGATACGGAAAGAATTGAGTATAAGGTAACAGGATAAAAAGGATTTAAATTAAAGGATTATAAGAGAGGATCATAAAAGGAATATAATATATTGAGAAAGGTTAAGGGAACGTAAGTAATAAGATCCCAGGTATGATCCCTCAAACGATAAACGAAAACGAAAGTTAAGCGAACCGTATAACAGATCAGCGGTCATTAGGCAAACAATTAGGAAGTTAATCAAAGGGATTAGAGAGGATGATATCACCCAACCAATGAGAAGAGGACAAAGAGGGAAAGATGACATCATAGCATGACATAAGCATGACATAAGAATGAAGGATATGTGGTGGATTATTAACCACACAAAATCAAGGACAAATAGGTAATTTACTAAAATAAAAACAAAACTACAACCAACCAAGCCAAATAATTCATTCTTCATCAAAACAAAAAAAAACCAAGGCATTATTTCTTCATTGCTCTCGGCTTTTACTATTGCAAAGGAAGAAGAAATTCAAAACTCAAGATCAAGGCTTCCTAAATTGGTAAGATAATTCCCTAGTGTTCCTTATGCATAGTTATGACTATATCATGAGTTTAAGCACCCCATTCATTCTCAATCTTCTTCAATAAATCAATGAAGAAGACAATGAATAGTGATTTCAAAGTTTTTAACTTGATTTTTTCTTGTTTTCCTTTAAGAGCCAAGCTTTCCTAAGACTCCTCAAGGCTTCTTAAGGCTTCCTAGCTACTCCCACCACTTCAAGGAAGGTATATCATCTCCAAACCCTAGATTCCTTTGTATAATAAGATGATTTTGATTATTATGGTGATATAGTAGCTTAATGCTTATGGTTTAGAGTTTGGGTTGGAGTGGTAGTGAAATGGAATGGTGAATCTTGTTGTTTTGGTTAAAAGAACTTAAGTATAGTTAAATTCAAGCTTAGGCATAAGTATAAATGTTAATATTGAATTGATTGGGGCTGTTATGATGTGATAAGGATGGACTTTGGTTGTATGAATGGGTTGAGGTTGAATTATGATGGTTTTTGTATGGTTTAAATTTGGGAAATCGCGTAAACATAGCCGTCGTAATGTCCAATTTACTTTAGACTGCTTTTGTTCATAACATTTGGACCCGAGAACTCCCTGCTAGATTATGACCATTGCCATGTTTAGATAGCTCATGTTATGAGCTTCGTTTTGATATGTAGTTCGTTCGATTCCGATGCACGGTTTAGGAGAAACGACCGTTTCAAGTAACGGCGTTTCGCGAACGAAACTTTTCCCCTCGTCTTATTTTGAAACATAGGTTAAAGACCAAAAAGGTTAATTAGTGTATGAAACAATTATGGTAAGAGTGTTAGGCAGTTGGTAAGACACTCGCGAAGGAATCGCCTTAAAACTCGTAATGGTTAAATTATTAAAAATGGTGGAGCCGAGGGTACTCGAGTGACTTAGGAGAATCAATAAGCGCAAAGCGAGCGTTAGAGTCTACTTTGGGTAGAGTATAGAATTACAAGTGACTTTGGTTTAATTACAACTTACTTGTTGTTTATAGGTTACCAGACTCGTCCCGAGCCATTCGTAACCCCCAGTCGCTCAAGCAAGTTTTCTATCCGTTATACTGTTGTTGTGATGTATATGTGTATATGCATTATCTTGCGATAGATGCATGTTGGTTAATTAGCAAATGTGCGATATATTGAAGCATGCTGATATGGTATATATATGCATGCCTGTTTCGTATTCTTGCCATATATATCTGTTGGTTCAGTTGATAATACCTATGCTAGAGAATAGCGGTAATTTGCATATACCCTTAGTATAGGGACCCAAAGGTGAAAACATTTTCTAAAACCGGGAGTCGAGGATCCCGAGTAGATTTTATATATATATATATATATATATATATATATTTATATATATATTTATATATATATGGTTATAGCTTTCCAAACTATTAATCGAATAAGGTTTATTCGATAACTTTATTTGATTTAATGAATATTATTTGAATATTCATCTGAGGACTTATGACTCCTTTATTTTATTATTGAATATTATTTTAAATATTCATCCGAGGGCTTATGACTCAGTTTATATTATTTAATGATTGTTAATTGGATAGTCATTTGAGGATGTATTGACTCCTTTATTTTATTTAATGAATATTATTTATAATATTCATTCGAGGTATTATGACTCCGCTTATTATTTAATAATATTCTTTATTTTATTAAAGAATAATGTTTCGATAATCAAACTTATTTTCGATTATTCAAATAAAGATCATACTTTCGTATAAGTATATCTTTGGTTTTTAATATCCATTTCAAGTATAAGTTTTAAAACTTCTACTTCGATTATTTTTATAAGATTATTCTCTATGGGAATATTATTTAAATAATAATATTTAGATATTTTCTAAATATATTGGGACTGATTTACTTCATTAAATCAGTATTACTCCAAACACTCTTTAAATATTTTCGAGTCTTTAAAATGATTTTAAAAGTTAGAGCCGATCCCAAAACTCATTTTTATATTTAAGATCTTCCTTTCAAAGGGGATTTAAATACTCGCTCAAAACCTGGGGGATCCAGCTCTGTGGTGCATTTTACATTCGCAACGTGGTTGCTATTTTGAGAAAACAAATGAATTGATTACTTACCCAACGTTCGGGAAGTAAGCCCATCTAATTGAGTCGGCATAAGCGACAGGCCGGGGTACGGTCTATCAAAGTGTAAGTGGCTGGGTGGCAGTCCATCAACGCGTAAGAGGCCGGGTGGCGGTCCAGCACAAGGTCCTTATGTGGCCAGGGTGATGACCGGTGGGGGATTCATCCATCTACTAGTAGAAAAGGTTACTTATTGGTATCTTTGCCTGATCAGCAAGATATCGGGTTTATGCCAAAATTCTTTTCCTTTCCAAATCATTGGATATTGCAACTCTGTTCATACTTTACATGACAGAGGTTTTCAGGAAAAGTATGAGATATATATATATATATGGATATATATATATATATCGGGACTTAATGAAGTATCTCGTAACTTCATTCTTTTAAATGATAATTCAAAGATTGAATCTATTCAAGTCTTATCTTGTGGTCTCATCTATGTGATGAACTTTTGAAACTGATTATAACTTGAACGGTGGTAGTTCAAGTAGTATTTGGAAAAGATATAAGTATATTGGAGTATCTTATAACTTCATCTTTTAAACTTATATCTAGTTAATGAATATCTTATGCCTGACAAAGATTTTCAGATAAACATTGATACAAGGTTAGATATATGAGATCACCTTGCAACGATATTTTTATACAGTTATAAACTGGAACTCTATGTATATTGTTAGGTCACACACACACTGTAGAGGGGGTGAATACAGTGAATAGTACACTCAAATCGAACTTTAAGAACTTAAGTAACAGAAAACAAACTTTATTGAAACAATAAACTCTGTTACAGTATGAAACTGTTACCTCTCAGTGATGAACAAATATCACGAGAGCTGCTAGGGTTACAATGAATAATCTTTTCTAATAATGATAACACTTATAGTGTAAACCCTATGTCTGTGTTTATATACTACACAGTTACAAGATAATCGCTAATTGATATGGAATATAATTCTGCTTCCTAAAATATATCAATCAGATATCTTTTCTTCCAAGTATTCCATTCTTCACGGAATTCCTTCTTCATGCATATCTCTTCTTATGTTTATCTCAATCTTCTTTCCTTTAATCAGTTACTGTCCTTATCTGATTGTCCTTCAGCACTTAAGTTCTGATATCTATCTTCTGATGATTATCTCCTGATAATATAAGTACTGATATCCTTAAGTCCTGACTTCCAGTATAAGTACTGATCAACAGTTAAGTACTGATTTATCCTGTTCATGTAAGATTTGAAAGCTGAACATAAAACATATTAGCCATGACATTATCAAATATATCTAACAATCTCCCCCAACTTGTAAATTAACAAAATATACAAGTTTAAAAGATATTTGATGATGTCAAAAACATTAAGTACAAATGCATGAGAAATAGACTAGATAACTACAACTTACAGTCCTTAAAGTTTTTACCAATTTCAACTTCTGATAACAACTTCAATCTGTATAAATATCAGAATTTAAGCAGTTGTAGATCTTCGACTTGGCTTCTTCATTTTCTGATCTCTCTGATGTCAGGAGTTGTTCTGAGATAGTTCTTCAACAAACATTTCTCAGGATATCTTAGTTCATCAATCATTCTCCTTTTAACACCTTTAAGCTCTGCAGTATTTTCACCAGTTTGAAAGATTGCAGCTCTGAGATCATTAATCTTTGCTTTTCTTAACTCCTGATCTAGTCTTATGACATAAGCTTTTTCTGACTCAAGATTGAATTCAAGTCCCTTAATACCAAGATACGTTCTGATCTGTGCAGTATTAGGCTTCATATCAACAATATCACCATTGTGATCTCTGTACTTTGGAACATATCTGCTGTCAGACTTAACAGAATAAAGCCTTTTCTGTCTCTGAATCTGTTCTTTTAAGTAGTTTGCAGCAGTCTCTGTTATTCTGTCATCCACTTGAAGTAAGAAAAGTACATGCTCCAATTCTTCAAAATACTTCAAAGGAATGGCATTTTGTCTTATATGATAAACCCTACCATCTGTCATGAAATACAACATGATGTATTCTTTCAAGTAGGTATGGTAAACCATCTGTACAGATTCCAGTTGATTCAATCTCTCAGGAGTTGCTCCAATACCTGGTTCACTCAAGGAAGTTGGATCATTGGTAGTGTTGTGTACTCTTCTTTCATCAGCACTTCCCAATCCAGTTTTATCTCTAGCTTCCTTTCCAGTAACTACTCTTACTTCAAAACCACTTGTAGTAGTCTTCAAAGATTGAGTCTGTTTTGCTTTAGTGAATCCTGGTAGGAGTGTCTTTGATCTATTTTCTGATATCAAGTTAACTTGAGCACTATCAGAGGTTACTTGCTTCTTCTGAATATCAGAACTTACAATTTCTTGACTCTGAACAACTTGAGCCATGTCAGAAGTTGTTTTAAGAACTTTTCTTGTAGTCAGAGCAAGATCATCTTTTCCATCAGTAATTTCTTCTTCCTCAGGAGGTCCATAAGGCTTGATAGGTTCACCAACCTTTTCTTTACCCTTGGATCTTGGATCTATCTGTGGTTGTGATCTCGCCAAAGTTGCTTCAGTATATGTCCTTTCTTTGATCACAATGCCTTTAGGTTTTGGAAGTAACTTTTTACCAGAAGCTTCAGATTTAGATGTGACTTTCTCTGATTTAAGTCTGGCTTCTTCTTCCTTTAAACTTTCCAAGTCCATCCCTGGATTTTCTTGAAGAAATAACTGTCTTGACATTTCCTCATCAAGATCTAGAAGTTCATCAGAACTTATCCTTTTACCAGCAACAGAACTTATTCTTTTCCCAGTATCAGAACTTGTTCTGTGACTAGTTTGTCTTGATGTAAACCTTCTACCTTGACTATGACCACTACCCATTCCAGAGGTTCCTTGGTCATCTTTTCCATCATCCTTTCCTTGCAGTGTCTTGTTGGTTGTGCATTTGGACTTAATTACCTTCTCCCCCTTTTTGGCATCAGCAGGTAATAAAAGAGAGATAAGTAGTTCCACTGAGGTCTGGATTTCAGTAAGTTGCGATTGCTGAGAAGCTTGATTTGTCAGAATTTGATCAATCTGAGCTTGTTGTTTCTCTTGAGTTTTCTCAATATAAGCAACCCTGTCAATGGTAGGTTAGAAGAACTTTTTCTTATCAATTTTCCAAACTTGTTCCTGTTTGATAAAGTTCTCCTGAATCTTGTGTAGCTCGGCATGAGTATTGGAATGAAGACCTTGTAGATGTTTAGTACTCAATGCAGTGACTCTAAGCTGGGTTTTAAAATCATCAGAATTTAACATTTCATCAGCTTTAGTCAGGTGCTCAGCAAGATGTAAAGCATTTGGAACACATGAAACTGAGTTCCATTCCTTAGTCCACTCCTGACCTGCAGGAGTTTCACTCCAAGGCACTGGTGCATCCCTGATAACAAACTCCTTTACTAGTTCAGACTTAGGAAGAGTCGGTGGAGGAGTAAGTCCTGAAGGACCTGCTTCATCAGCATCTACAGTTGTAGTAGCTTCACCAGTATCTCCAACATTTGCAGCATCAGAACTTAAAGAATCAGTATCTTCTGATAAGACAACAGTGTGAGTAGCAATGGTGGCTTTAGCATCCTCTAATTGCTGATCTGAGACTAAGTTCTGATCAACAGCCATATCCTGATGCTCACCTAAAATCTGATCATCAACATCTTGATGTAGAGAAGGTGTTGTTGATAACTCTGGAGCTTGAACAGCATCAGTAACAGGTATTGTGGAAGGATTATTTGCTGTTGGAGCTTCTAAGAAAAGAATTGTAGGCACAACCAAGTTCTGAATATCAATTTCAGCACTTGTGCCTGGATCAACAAGAGACACAGATGGTGAGTTAGCCTTGTCAGATACAGCTTCCTGAGATGGAGTTGATGGAGAAGAAGTGACTGGAGCAAATTCCTTGCCTTGTGAGATCAAAGATTCCTGATCCCCTTCCTTAGCTGCTTCCTCCTCATCATCTGAAACTGGCCTTTGTGCCCTCTGTTTCTTGTACTTCCTTGTTGATTTGGATTCCTTGGGAGTTTCAGGAACTATCATACGTCTAAGCCTCTTGAGAAGCCTAGAACCCCCAATTGCAGAATCCTTCTGAGAAGTTGCTTTCTCAGCTTCAATCATCACAGGTTCTGAAGAAGGAATCTGTTCCTCAGAATCTGATTCATCTCTCAAAGTAAATCTCTTCCTCTTTTGAGGTGTTTGAGGAACAGTTTTTGTTCTCTTTGGCTTAGAGGATGGAGACTTCACAGTAGGTGCTGAAGAAGAAGGTTGAGCAGTCTGTGAAGTGGAGAGATAGGATTTGAGATAAGTTCTGAGGGTAGGTTGAGTAGAATGAGAGGTAGGTACTGAGGTTGATGGATTTTGGGTGGTTGGAGGTGGTTGGACATCAGAGTAAACAGATCTATAAGTATCAGGATCAGCATTTACCAGGATCTGTTTCACAGACTTAGGAAATTGTAATGGTCTAACCACTTTCTTCTTAGTATCAGCATTTACCAGGTCATTAAAGTACCTTTTTGCAACCTTAAAAGGTGGGGTTTGAGTGCTGACTAAATGAGGTTCATCAGTACAGTAAGTGTAAATAAGTTGACAGAATCTAGCAAAATAAACAACATCTCTATCCTCTGTCATCCTATCCCCAATAAAACCAATTATTCCAGTTGCAAAATCAAAATGAGTTTGATGGATAATAGCATACCCTATGTGCTGACTCAGAATTGGGATAGCATCAAAATTTGAACATTTGTTCCCAAAGGCTTTGGTGATGCAATCAAAGAAGAAACTCCATTTTCTTCTGATATTAGCCCGTTTCAACTGTCCAAGTTTCGTCAGACTTTTTTCATATCCCAATTCAGCCATTAACTCCCGAAGGGCTGAGTCCTCTGGAACTGAGAAAGTACAATCCTCTGGAAGATGTAAAGCCCTGCGTACTGTACCAGGAGTGACTACAAAAGATGAATCACCCACTTGGAAGATAATACTAGGAGTTCCACGGTTACCACCATCATCAAAAATGCCAGTCCTCCAGAACCTCAGAACTTGTTGACTTGAAAATAATTCAGGCTGAGTTAAGGCGTACCCAACCTCACTATGTGCAAGAAGATCTTGCACAAAGTGCAATTCAGATGGAGCTTCAGCATGATCAAGAATTGCAGCATAGTTGTTTGGAACAAACTTAGCTCCATCAATGATTAAATCCTTTGGTGCCATGTGAAAAAAATTGAGAATTAAGTATGCCTGATAGGTGTTTGATATAATATCTGTATGAAAACAACGGAAATATTAAAGTGAAGGAGAGTAAAAGTAAGAAGAGAGATAAAAGATGAAGAAATTAAAAAGATTAAAGAAATCTTCTCTCTGCTGTACTTATACAAAAAAATATTATCATTGGACACCTGTCAGACATGCAGTAATAACGGATAGTTACTGGGCTCGAGAAAACAGTAATCATTACTTATCCATTTGCCGAGTTTCAAGGAAAAACTGTTCCATTTATCAAGGGAAACAATTCAAATTTTAACCCGTTATCACTGATTGAATTATTTGTCACTGCAACATTAATATTCTGAAAATAAATCATGTTAAAAATGACCGAGATAATTTGGATGAATAAGTGCTGACAGAGAATCAGAACTTAAATAAAAACAAAATTTAAATGGTCATCAGAATATCAATCAGGATTTATCAACACAAGATGAAATAACTCAGAGACAAAATCTTGAAGTAAAAACAGTTTTCATTAATATATCAAGTCAATACATTTATGAAATGGAAATTACATCAATACAAGATTTTCCCTAAGCTTCTAACCCTAACATCAACAGCTTTAGTCCTAGCGAAGAAGCCTGACAAAGCTGAGGATGAATAAGAACAGGAAGAAGATGAGATTAAGTCATCTTCCTCTTCCTATCTTCGACGAACAAGATGGCGAGTCGTATGATTCGCTCTTGCTGACGGATAGCTTCCCGCCTTTCCTCCTCCAATCGCTCCAGATGGCGATGGTAATCCATATAGAAGAATAGGAGGTGAGTTAGCACCTCCTGTGGGACAGAATCCCAAATCTCCTCAAGAATGGCTGTTACATGCCACTCTTGCTGCCAGTTGGCACAATTTAGCTCCATTTTGAAGGTTTGGTTGTTCAAAAACATGTTGTATCGAACCATTGTGTTTTTGATTGAAGAAGGAGGATAAGTGTGTGAGAAGAATGTGATGGAAAGACTGATGTGAAGTGGTTGCTTATATAGGCAAGAGAATGCCAAGAGATGCAAAGATATTTAATGCTGACAGGTAGAATTAATTCTACCTCGTCTCCCTAGACTTTGAAAAAGAATAACAGTCATTGGAAAGAGAAAGCATGGCTAGACCGCACAAGACACAAGAAACAGTGGACTGTTCAAGTACGAATACCATTAATCCTAATCATAGTGACTATTAATCTTCCACTTCAACATATTCTAGTTCTAACTGAGACTGTTATCAAATTTTATTCACAGAGAAGCCAAGTAAAGGATTAGACTGAGAAATTAGAACTTAGACCTATACCAGAACTTAACAGTCATCAGAACATAATTTCTTAACTCGAAAAAGGAATGCCCATCTCAGTAAATACTCATACAAGTTCTGAGTTATGGACGTCAGGACTTAATCATCAGAACGTGTAACTTAGAACTTGTCCTCAGAATTTGTGCAATAATGACACAATGACTGTTTATCTAAAATAACATAGACCACCACAAAAATTTTCATCATTCAGATGGAGTGATTAGTGTGTGCATTAAGCTAAAAACAGACAAAGAGTAAAGTCTAATTCACTTCAGTACATCTTAGAAATAAGGCATAACTAAAATTTTGCTAAAGAGCTGTCATTGTCCTGAAACCTACTGAAGAATGAGTTTATGCTTGAGTCCACCTCAACTGTTTTGTGCTAATTTTATGCATCTTTTGAAATTCTATTTTACAGTGGCTTCTCAGTGTAAGTGAGTCACGACTGTTTATCAGAATTTATGCTATTTTCAGAGTATTTCTCCAGTAATCATAGAGTGTGAAAAGTCACCAAGAAAATATTTAGCTTTTCTGATGCATATTTACTTAATACCAGCAATGCACTTGGGTCGTCCCTTCCACATTTTTACTCTAGATCTCAAAGGAGTACCTGATTTTAATCTTTGATCTTTTTGCTTTTTCTTTTGATAAGAGAGGTCTATTAGCACTTAGTACATTCAGCAGTTTTACTAGTATCAGAACTTAACATATGAGTAGCATTATTCTAATTTGTGACTTAGTAATAAGATATACAAAGTGAACTTAACTAAACTCAATTATCAGAATTTGCTAGTGTCATAAGATTTCCACTGAAATAATTACTTCTTCCATGGAATCATTTGTTTATTGAAGACTACTAGGTCAGTATCTAGCACAGTTATCCTCATAGGATTGAATAGGTACTAGAACAGATATATCACTTATCAGAGTTTAGAAACATATATCAGACAACAGTCAGTGCTTAAAGACATTTATCAATTAAGCACAGAATACACAATGAGATTAATTCTGTAAATACTGAGCATAAAGTCTGATAACACAGAACAAGTCTAAGCAGATTTAGAGAAAGAACCTGAAACCATTCCAAGTTCATTTACCAATCTTGTAAAAGTAGCTTCACAAAATGCTTTTGTGAAGATATCTGCCAACTGTTGATCTGTGGGAACAAAATGCAATTCCACTGTACCTTCATCCACATGTTCCCTGATCAAGTGGTACCTGATGTTGATGTGCTTTGTCATTGAGTGTTGAACTGGATTACCTGTCATAGCAATAGCACTTTGATTATCACAGTAAATAGGGATTTTGAAATATGTTAACCCATAATCCAGTAACTGATTCTTCATCCAAAGAATCTGTGCACAACAGCTTCCTGCAGCAATATACTCTGCTTCTGCAGTTGATGTGGAAATTGAATTTTGTTTCTTGCTGTACCAAGAAACCAATCTGCCTCCAAGAAATTGGCAGCTTCCACTTGTGCTTTTCCTGTCAATTTTGCAACCTGCAAAATCTGCATCTGAGTAGCCTATTAGTTTAAAATCTGATTCTCTAAGATACCATAATCCCAGAGCAGCTGTCCCTTTAAGATACTTAAAGATTCTTTTTACAGCTGTTAAGTAAGGTTCTCTTGGATCTGCTTGAAATCTTGTACAAAGACAGGTAGCATACATGATATCAGGTCTACTAGCAGTTAGATAGAGTAGAGAGCCAATCATACCTCTGTAGTCAGTAATATCTACTGATTTACCAGTATCCTTATCCAGTTTTGTTACAGTGGCCATTGGAGTGGATGCACTAGAACAATCTTGCATTCCAAATTTCTTTAGCAGGTTTCTGGTGTACTTGGTTTGACAAATAAAAGTGCCTTCCTCATTCTGCTTGACTTGAAGGCCCAGAAAATAGCTAAGTTCCCCCATCATACTCATCTGATATCTTGACTGCATTAGTTTGGCAAACTTCTTGCAAAGTTTGTCATTTGTAGATCCAAAAATGATATCATCAACATAAATCTGGACCAGAAGTAAGTCCTTTCCATGGTTGAGGTAGAACAGTGTTTTGTCTATTGTCCCTCTGTTGAATCCACTTTCCAGAAGAAACTGAGCTAAAGTCTCATACCATGCTCTAGGAGCTTGCTTAAGTCCATAAAGTGCTTTGTCAAGTCTGTAGACATAGTCTGGATGTTTGGTATCTACAAAACCTGGAGGTTGTTCAACATATACCTCTTCCTCCAATTCTCCATTTAGAAAAGCACTTTTCACATCCATTTGAAAGACAGTAAACTTTTTGTGAGCAGCATAAGCCAAAAATATCCTTATGGCTTCTAACCTAGCAACTGGTGCAAATGTTTCATCATAATCAATTCCCTCCTGTTGAGAATATCCTTTTGCAACCAGCCTTGCCTTATTCCTTGTAATTATGCCATCACTGTCAGTTTTATTTCTGAATACCCACTTTGTACCAACAACAGATCTATTCTTTGGTCTTGGTACTAGGGTCCAGACTTTGTTTCTTTCAAATTCATTCAACTCTTCCTGCATTGCTTGCACCCAATCAGCATCTTGAAGAGTTTCTTCCACTTTCTTTGGCTCAGTCTGAGAGAGAAAATAATTATAAAGACACTCATTTGAAGTACCTGTTCTAGTTCTGACACCTGCATCAGGATTTCCAATTATCAAATCAGGTGTATGTGATTTTGTCCACTTCCTTACAGAGGGAAGGTTTTCTCTAGAACTGGATGCTCCCCCATGATCCATGCTATCTTCATTTTCATTTTCTGATGCTCCCCCTGAAACTATGCTCTCTGAGTTGGATTCTTCAGTATTTAGATTTTCAGCACTATCAGAACTTGGCTTATCAGAACTTGACGAATCAGAACTTGAAGAGCCAGATGTATGTTCGGATGTTTCTTGAGATGTGGTAGGATCTTGAGTATGCTCCCCCTGCATAGGTGCATCTTCCTTTAACGTAGTCACCATAGTTTCAATAACATCAGAGTTTAATCCATCAGAGTATGCAGTATCAGGACTTAGACTGTCAGGATTTTCAGTATCAGAATATGAGTCTTCATTTTCAAATCTCAGCTGATCATGGTCAACGAAATCTTTAAGACCAGTGATCTTCTTGTCATCAAAAGAGACATTGATAGATTCCATGACCACTTTTGTTCTCAAATTATAGACTCTGAAGGCTTTTGTGGAAAGTGGATATCCAACAAAGATTCCTTCATCAGCTTTTAGATCAAACTTTGATAGCTGTTCAGGATGAGTCTTGTGAACAAAACACTTGCATCCAAATACATGAAAATATTTCAGATTTGGCTTCTTTTTCTTCACCATCTCATATGGTGTTTTTTCATGCTTGTTAATGAGTGTTGCATTTTGAGTAAAACAAGCAGTCTGCACAGCTTCAGCCCAGAAATAGGTTGGAAGCTTTACTTCTTCAAGCATTGTACGTGCAGCTTCAATGAGAGTTCTATTCTTTCTTTCAACAACTCCATTTTGCTGTGGAGTTCCAGGAGCAGAAAATTCCTGCTTAATTCCATGGTTTTTGCAGAACTCTTCCATTATCAAATTCTTGAATTCTGTGCCATTATCACTCCTTATGGTTTTCACAGAATCTTTGACCAATTTATCCAGATGTTTGACATGATCAATCAAGATAGATGCAGTTTCACTTTTTATGTGCAAGAAATACACCCATGTGTATCTGGTGAACTCATCCACTATAACCAACGCATATTTCTTCATTGCAATAGACATGACATTCACTAGACCAAATAGATCAACATGTAGTAGATGATAAGGCTCAAGAATTGATGATTCAGTCTTGCTCTTGAATGAAGATTTTCTTTGTTTGGCCTTTTGACAAGAATCACAAAGGCCATCAGGAGCAAATACTGACTTTGGCAGTCCTCTCACAAGATCTTTCTTGACTAGTTCATTTATATTGTTGAAATTTAAATGAGAGAGTTTCTTGTGCCAATTCCAGCTTTCTTTAATTGATGCTCTACTCATCAGACAGATTGCAGAACCATCAGTACTTGTTGAAAGCTTAGCTTCTTAAATGTTACCATGCCTGTATCCTTTCAGAGCAACTTTGCCTTTAGATTTATTCACAACTTCACAGTATTCTTCAAAGAAATCAACATGAAAACCTCTGTCACAGATTTGACTTATACTCAGCAGATTGTGTTTAAGTCCTGAGACCAGACCTACTTCATTAATGATGACATTCCCAAGATTGATATTATCATATCCCAATGTTTTTCCAATGTTGCCATCTCCATAAGAAACACTTGGGCCAGCTTTCTCCACAAAGTCTGATAGCAGGGCTTTATTTCCAGTCATATGTCCTGAACATCCGCTGTCTAGGAATAGGATATTTTTCCAGTTGCCCTGCAATCACAAAGACCACTAATGATTAGTTTTAAGGACCCAGACTTGCTTGGATCCTGTGGCCTTATCAAGTTTGTTAACATTTGCAGCGGATTTAGCATCAGAGTTTATGTTAACATTTTTCTTATCAGAATTTACACTATCAGACTTTGAATCAGAATTTACACTAGAAGGAACAATGGAAACTTTCTTTAATGAAGGTTTTATTTGATAATAATCATAGTACAAACTATGATATTCCTTACAAGTATAAATGGAATGCCATAAACTACCACAATGAAAACAAGGATATTGTGGCTTATATCTAACAGACTGACTCTTAACCCCTGACTTTGAAGGTAAGGAGTTTATGTTCTTATTCTTCCTGCAAAAAGAAGCCAGATGGTTAGAACTTCCACAGTTATGACACATTTTCCTAGGAGCATCAGGAACAGGCTTATAATCATTGCTTTTATTCATACCTTCCTTTCCATTCCTATTTTTCCTAGGTGGTTTTACCTTGTTTGCATTCTTAACATCTTTCAGCTTATGCTTAAGCTGCTTCTTTGTCATTAAGCCTATGTTTACTTCAGCTGTCTTTTCCTGTTTTAGTTTGTCAGAAGTTAATCCCTCTTTAACTTCTGATTGCTCATTATCAGACTTTACATTTACAAACTTAACAGGTTTTAACTTTGGTTTTTGCTTAACAACAACAGGCTTAATTTCTACAGTTCCTTTATCATTCTTATCCTCTCCATAACCTAAGCCCTCTTTAACGTAGTCACCACAGTTTCAATAACATCAGAGTTTAATCCATCAGAGTATGCAGTATCAGGACTTAGACTGTCAGGATTTTCAGTATCAGAATATGAGTCTTCATTTTCAAATCTCAGCTGATCATGGTCAACGAAATCTTTAAGACCAGTGATCTTCTTGTCATCAAAAGAGACATTGATAGATTCCATGACCACTTTTGTTCTCAAATTATAGACTCTGAAGGCTTTTGTGGAAAGTGGATATCCAACAAAGATTCCTTCATCAGCTTTTAGATCAAACTTTGATAGCTGTTCAGGATGAGTCTTGTGAACAAAACACTTGCATCCAAATACATGAAAATATTTCAGATTTGGCTTCTTTTTCTTCACCATCTCATATGGTGTTTTTTCATTCTTGTTAATGAGTGTTACATTTTGAGTAAAACAAGCAGTCTGCACAGCTTCAGCCCAGAAATAGGTTGGAAGCTTTGCTTCTTCAAGCATTGTATGTGCATCTTCAATGAGAGTTCTATTCTTCCTTTCAACAACTCCATTTTGTTGTGGAGTTCCAGGAGCAGAAAATTCCTGCTTTATTCCATAGCTTTTGCAGAACTCTTCCATTATCAAATTCTTGAACTCAGTGCCATTATCACTCCTTAAAATTTTCACAGAATCTTTGACCATTTTATCCAGCTGTTTGACATGATCAGTCAAGATAGATGCAGTTTCACTTTTTGTGTGCAAGAAATACACCCATGTGTATCTGGTGAACTCATCCACTATGACCAACGCATACTTCTTCTTTGCAATAGACATGACATTTACTGGACCAAATAGATCAACATGTATAAGATGATAAGGCTCAAGAATTGATGAATCAGTCATGCTCTTGAATGAAGATTTTCTTTGTTTGGCTTTCTGACATAAATCACAAAGACCATCAGGAGCAAATACTGTGTTTGGCAATCCTCTCACAAGATCTTTTTTGACCTGTTCATTTATATTGTTGAAATTTAAATGAGAGAGTTTCTTATGCCAATTCCAGCTTTCTTCAATTGATGCTCTACTTTACAGATAAATTGCAGAGCCATTAGTACTTGTTGAAAGCTTAGCTTCATAAATGTTACCACGTCTGTATCCTTTTTAGAACAACTTTGCCTTTAGATTTACTCACAACTTCACAGTGTTCTTCAAAGAAATCAACATGATAACCTCTGTCACAGATTTGACTTATACTCAGTAGGTTGTGTTTAAGTCCTGAGACCAGAGCTACTTGTTTAATTATGACATTTCCAAGATTGATATTGCCATATCCCAATGTTTTTCTAATGTTGCCATCTCCATAAGAAACACTTGGGCCAGTTTTCTCCACAAAGTCTGATAGCAGGGCCTTATTTGCAGTCATATGTCCTGAACATCCACTGTCCAGAACTAGAATATTTTTCCTGTTGCCCTGCAATCACAAAGACCACTAATTATTAGTTTTAAGGACCCAGACTTGCTTGGATCCTTTGGCCTTATTAAGTTTGTTAATATTTGCAGCGGATTTAGCATCAGAGTTTATGTTATCTTATCAGAATTTACATTATCAGACTTTGAATCAGAATTTACACTAGAAGGAACAATGGAAACTTTCTTCAAAGAAGGTTTTATTTGATAATAATCATAGTACAAACTATGATATTCCTTACAAGTATAAATGGAATGCCATAAACTACCACAATGAAAACAAGGATTTTGTGGTTTGTATCTAACAGACTGACTCTTAACTCCTAATTTTGAAGGTAAGGAGTTAATATTCTTATTTTTCCTGCAAAAAGAAGCCAGATGGTTAGAACTTCCACAGTTATGACATGTTTTCCTAGGAGCATCGGGAACAGGTTTATAATCATTGCTTTTATTCACACCTTCCTTTCCATTCCTATTTTTCCTAGGTGATTGTACCTTGTTTGCATTCTTGACATCTTTCAGCTTATGCTTAAGCTGCTTCTTTGTCATTAAGCCTATGTTTACTTCAGCTGTCTTTTCCTGTTTTATTTTGTCAGAAGTTAATTCCTCTTTAACTTCTGATTTCTCATTATCAGACTTTACAGCTACAAACTTAATAGGTTTTAACTTTGGCTTTTGCTTAACAACAGGCTTAATTTCTTCAGTTCCTTTATCATTCTTATTCTCTCCATAACCTAAGCCCTCTTTCCAATTTTCACTACTTAGCAAATTTTGAGTTGTTCTGCCGGAGTTAGTCCAAGTCCTGATTATCTCTCTTTCCTTTTCTAACTCAGTTTTTAGAGATTCATTCATTTTTAGCACTTCATCCCTAACATAAAAAGCATCATCTCTATCCTTCTGAGTTTGATGGAACATGACTAACTCTTTTTCTAAGAAATCATTCCTTTTCTTAAATGCAAGATTTTCAGAAGTTAATCTTTCACATGTTAAAGTTTGGTCTCTATAGCTAACAAACATGGTTTTAAGATATCTTCTCAACTCATTAATATCATCAGTATGAAAAGCATAAGTAGTCTGAGGTACCTTTGTTTCAGCAGCTTCAGAACTGCTCTCAGCACTTTCTTTATCAGCATTTTCCATCAATGCATAGTTCTCCTCACTTTCAGAGTCTGAAGTGTCTGTCCAACTTTTCTGCTTTGTGACAAGAGCCTTGCCTCTGTCACCCTTTACCTTCTTGCAGTCAAGAGATATGTGGCCTTTCTCACCACAGTTATAGCATTTAACATTGGTGTAATCTCCTATGTCAGACTTTCCTCCTCTGCCTTCAGATCTTCTGAAATTCTTCTTATCAGAACTTATGCTTTTTCTGGAAAACTTCTTTCCCTTCCTGAACTTCCTGTATGCAATCTTGGTGATTCCTTTCACCATAAGAGCACACAGCTTCATCATCTCCTCATCAGCATCAGTCTCAGGCAAGCTTTCAGAATCTGAGTCATCATCACTCTCAGAACTTGATGACTCAGTATCAGACTTTATGAAAAGAGCTTTACGCTTGTCTTTCTTTGAGGAAGCTGCTTTGGGGAATTCTTCTTCAGCCTTAAGAGCAACTGTCTTTGACTTTCCTCCTTTCCTCTTGCTTCTTTGTTCCATCTCCAGCTCATGAGTCTTGAGCAATCTATAGATTTCATCAAGAGTTGTTTCATCAAGATTATAGTTGTCTCTTATTGTCGTTGCCTTCAAATCCCAGCATTCAGGAAGAGCTAACAGGAACTTAAGGTTTGAATCTTCAAGATCATACTCTTTATCAACCAATGACAAATCATTCAAAAGTTTGACAAATCTATCATATAAATCATTCAATGACTCATTAGTCTTTGAGTCAAAGTGTTCATACTCTTGAGTGAGTATTGTCTTCCTGTTCTTCTTAATTGTGTCAGTTCCCTGACACCTTGTTTCCAGAGCATCCCATATCTCCTTAGCAGTCTTGCAGTTGATTACCATGTTTGACATTACATTATCAATGGCACTATGCAGTAAGTGTCGTACCTTAGCATCCTTAGCAATTGATGCTATGTCCTTAGCAGTATAATCACTCTTCTCCTTTGGTACGGTCATTGCTGCTTCACCTGCAACTGCAACAGCGAGTTTGGTTGGTTTGTGAGGACCTTCCTTGATTCTATCCAGGTATTCTGGATCTGTTGCTTCCAGGAACATGGTCATCCTTACCTTCCATATGGGATATTCAGATGGTCTCAATATGGGGACTCTGATGGTCTCATACCGACTCTGAATTTGTGTCTTTGGTGGTTCCTCAGTTGTGGTAGGCTTAGTTGGAGTTTCTGTGTCCGACATGATTGTGTTTGGATCTTTAACTGTATATAAGTTAACAGATAGGCTCTAATACCAATTGTTAGGTCACACACACACTGTAAAGGGGGTGAATACAGTGAATAGTACACTCAAATCGAACTTTAAGAACTTAAGTAACAGAAAACAAACTTTATTGAAACAATAAACTCTGTTACAGTATGAAACTGTTACCTCTCAGTGATGAACAAATATCACGAGAGCTGCTAGAGTTACAATGAATAATCTTTTCTAATAATGATAACACTTATAGTGTAAACCCTATGTCTGTGTTTATATACTACACAGTTACAAGATAATTGCTAATTGATATGGAATATAATCCTGCTTCCTAAAATATATCAATCAGATATCTTTTCTTCCAAGTATTCCATTCTTCACAGAATTCCTTCTTCATGCATATCTCTTCTTATGTTTATCTCAATCTTCTTTCCTTTAATCAGCTACTGTCCTTATCTGATTGTCCTTCAGCACTTAAGTTCTGATATCTATCTTCTGATGATTATCTCCTGATAATATAAGTACTGATATCCTTAAGTCCTGACTTCCAGTATAAGTACTGATCAACAGTTAAGTACTGATTTATCCTGTTCACGTAAGATCTGAAAGCTAAACATAAAACATATTAGCCATGACATTATCAAATATATCTAACATATATTATGCATGGGAGAGGATTCAAAGATTTTGAAAAGTATATATACATATATACTGAATATTTTGCGACTTGGTCGCGTTAAGTTATCCAACTTGGTTCATTTCTTTTTGACCAAGACTTTCATGAGTACTATGAGAATGCTCAGATATTGTTGAATATTATACATATTATTTCGGTGAGCTTGGTGCTCACCCTTACTTTCTTCTCTCATCACACAACAACAGATAGAAAAGATGAACAGGACTAAGCTCCCAATTCGCAGGCGGATAGGAAACATTCCGCAGTTTCCTGTAGGCGTGGATACCGCTATAGCTGAGGTAGGATCTACCAATAGGCTAGGCTTTCAACTGTTGATGTACCAAACTATTGTATATTTATGAATTATAATAATGGCAAAGGAAATGTAAATTTATTCAGAAACCCTTTTAAGGTGTAATGGTTTATAATTGTGGAATAAAATTAATTGGATTATTTTTGGATATTCATCTCTGAGACTATAACTTGTGGTGTGTGTGTTTATTGTGGGGTCACAGTACAGAGTAATTGATTGTTTATTAAGATTGGGTGTTATTAAAGGTAATGGAACTCGTAACAACCCGGATCCCCGACCCCGGATTTGGGGGTGTTACAGTAATGAAAGAATTGGCTAACAATGAATCAATATTTCAGGGTTTCAAGGATTTGGTCTTTTAAAGCGTAAAATACAAAGGTTTGAATGTGTAAGCAATCTGGTTCAGTGTTTAATATTTAGTTTGTATGTATTTGTGGAGTACTATCGTATATTTGAGATTCGTGTTTGGGTATACAACAATCAATGGTCTAGAAACAATTAGGTTACGGCTCAAGATCAATAACTGGAATCAAGGTTTAGGGTTTAGTGCTTCAAAGCACTTACAATATAAAACAGGAATATCAATCACGACAATATCTCGAGAAAGTTCAGAACACTTGCCTGGTATTAGCTTACTACACTGCACTCGTTTCCAATCTCAACCGTCTTACTCCTCAACTACCAGTTTCCCTTTCCTACGCCTTGCCTCTTCTGCTCACATATCATAAGCATTTATCAATATTTAACTCATAGGATTCTATTCAACACATACTTCTATCTACCCTTCGTTTCACCCAAATCCGATTAACGGATTGAAAGTTACACAATAAACCAGTAAACATCGAATATACAGATCGACAGTCAACCAACAAGTCACATATAACACATAAGATGTCACATAATCAATGATATATCATTTATAAAGAAGTTTCGGGTCATAAATAGGCTTTCTGGTATTGAAAATGATTTTTAAAACATTTTTCGGAATTAAAACGGGTCGTTGAATCAATTTTGGAATAATAAACAGGGTTCGGTTGGCCAAATCTGGCTCCGAAACAATTTTATAATAATTATCGAGCCTTGGAAATAATTTAGAATAATATTTTAAAGCTCGAAACTATTTTTCGGAATTTTTATATCATTTTTAAATAATTAAATCTAATTAAATAATTAATTAAAATTAATTAATAATTAATTAAATCAATTAATCAATTAATTTTCGAATTAATTGACCAATTAATCAATTAAAATTAACTGAAAT
This sequence comes from Apium graveolens, assembly GCF_009905375.1. NCBI lineage: Eukaryota > Viridiplantae > Streptophyta > Magnoliopsida > Apiales > Apiaceae > Apium > Apium graveolens. The sequence continues at coordinate 101,410,904 of NC_133655.1, read as the reverse complement.
TAATTAACTAATTAATTCAGATTTATTTTCGAATTAAAAATAATTTTCGGAATTAAAATAATAATTTTTGGAATTTTCAGAAATTAAAATTGAATTTTTATAATAAAAATAAATAGGAAATATGATTTTTAAATATTTTTAAAACAGGAATCCTAAATTTGCAAAGTCTGGAAACTTCAGGGATCAAACTGCATCGTCCCCAAAAGTTCAGGTATCAAACTGCAATTTTACACCCCTGTCGCCGGAAAATGCAGGGGTTGCCGGAGAACACGATTCCGGCCTCCTAACCATACCACAAGCTCCAGATGACATCTACAAACTACCAGGAACACAACCATGCAATCAAAATAATGGCCGAAATTTGGCCGTGAATTTTGCCAGTTTCCGGCGAACTTTGAAAATATTCAAAACACAACTCCCTTCTCTACAGACCTCGTTGATTCATGAAACTTGTACGACTGGATTGCAAATTTCACAGAGAACACAACCCACTATACCACAACATCAATCTATTCCAAAATAAGAAACCCCCAAATTTCAATTAAGAACATTCATACGGGTTATAAACCCTAATTTTAAAATTCGAAAATCAAACTCAAATTTGAACATGTTATTGAACTCCAAATCAGACGTATAATATATCAAAATCATCAGGAAAACAAGCTCTACAACATGCAATTATCAAATCATACAAACAATCATCTGAACAAAAATTCATATTTTTAATAAAATTAATTCAAAAATAAATAAAAATATAGAAAAATACCCTTGATTTCTACAGTAAAACGAAACTCAGAATCTGGTAGAACACTTCAAAACCTTTGGATTGAGTACTCAAGCTTTGAAAACAGAGATCGGTAACGCCTTCGTTTTGTTGTTTGATTCTTAGAACAGTTTATGAAATTAGGGTTTTTCTCTGAAAATTATATAATTATCTGTCTGCAAATGATTTTGATACGAAATAAAATACGGGAAAAGGCTATTTATAATTACGGAAAATTAGTATCCCATTGGATCATTCCGGATATAAAACGGTACGTTTATTTATAAAAACTGATCCAATCGGTATCGGTTTTCGGGATAATTATCCAAACCAGTACAATTTATACTGCGGTCTTGTTCTCAGCGCCTGGTTACACGTACTACGAGGTGATAATTGGGATAGTTTAATAAAAAGCTCTCGTTTATCGAAAATACGAGTTTTATTGATTTACCGAAACGAATATTGTATCGAAAATATTACGCCGGGACCCGCGCAGAACAAACCGTACGCCGGATCGAAAAAGTCGAAACATTGAATATGCTCAGAATATTACAATTAGGTTAGGAAAGAGTTCTCAGAAGAGTTTCGGGTTCCAAAAATGTAACAACGGATGACGTCGGTTGGTTCCCGTTTTAATAAAATAGATTTTAAATACCCGGAAAAAGATTTTATAAATTTCATATGATTCTTATAAATTCATAAATCAACATAAAAATAATTAGGAAGATACGACAATTATCTATATTTTATTTTGGATATATAAAAATTAAAATACTCAATTAATATTATTTTTGAATATCCAAATACAGATAACACTTAACAATTAATTCACAGAATAGATACTGAACACATATAATAATTATTTAATAGCAAAATAATTACACGATATATCCCGGATATTACATCCTTCCCCCCTTAAAAGGATTCTATCCTTAGAATCTCCTAAGAAAATAAGTGAGGGTACTTTTCTCTCATATTACTTTCTAACTCCCAGGTTGACTCTTCAACCTTTGGGTTTCTCCACAATACTCTTAGTAACTTTACTACTTTATTCCTCAATACTTTCTCTCTTTCCTCTAGAATCTCTATCGAACTCTCTACATATGACAAATCTGCCTGAAGTTCTATTGGCTCATATTCTATTACATGCTTGGAGTCTGGATTGTACTTCTTAAGCATCGATACGTGAAAAACATTGTGAATGTGCTCCATGTGTGGGGGTAATGCCAACTCGTAAGCTACTTTGCCAACGCGCTTTAAAATTTCAAAGGGTCCGACATATCTTGGGCTTAGCTTCCCTTTCTTCCCAAACCTCGTTAGTCCTTTTCATGGTGATACTTTCAGTAGTACCAAGTTTCCTTCTTCAAATTCCATGTCTTTCCTTGACTGGTCTGCATATTTCCTTTGACGGTCTTGTGCTGCTATCAATCTTTTCTGGATTATTTCAACAACTTCTTTTGTCTGCTACACCAATTCAGGTCCAAGTATTTTGCGTTCTCCTACTTCATCCCAGTACACTGGAGATCTACATTTACGTCCATAAAGGGTTTCATAGGGTGGCATCCCAATATTGGCGTGATAACTGTTGTTATAAGCAAACTCTACCAGAGGTAAATGCTCGTCCCAACTTCCTTTGAAATCAATAGCACAAACACGTAACATATCCTCGATTGTCTGGATCGTTCTTTCACTTTGGCCATCTGTCTGGGGGTGATAGGCCGTACTCATATTCAGTCTTGTTCCTAAACATTCTTGAAAACTCCTCCAAAATCTTGAATTAAATCTTGGATCTCGATCAGATACGATAAACACAGGAACTCCATGACGAACTACAATTTCCCTTAGGTACATATGGACCAACTTGTCGAGCGAAAATCTTTCATTTATAGGCAGAAAATGAGCTGACTTGGTAAGTCTATCCACTATAACCCAATTGGCATCATGATTAGCCCTTGTCCTTGGTAATCCGACTATAAAATCCATGGCGATATGTTCCCACTTCCACTCTGGAATCTCCAATGGCTGTAGCAATCCGCTTGGTCTCTGATGCTCTGCTTTAACTCTCTGACAGGTATAACATTTGCTAACCCATTCCATAATTTCTCTCTTCATATCTGGCCACCAATAATTTTCCTTTAAATCCCTGTACATTTTGGTACTCCCTGGATGGATGGAATATCTTGAACTATGTGCTTCCTGCAAAATTTCATTCTTCAGCTCCGTTACTGGTGGAATCCAAATTCTAGAAGAAAACCTCAAAATACCTTGATCATCCTTTTGTGTGCATAATTCTTTACCTACCAAACGATTTATGTCTTGATCCATTATATCTTCCTGAAATTTCTTTATTTTCTCCAACAATTCCGGCTGGAAAGTCATACTGTACACTTTAGCTTCCTCAGGCTTGCAAACTCTAATCTCCAATTCTAATTTCTGAAATTCCTTATATATCTCTTCAGGTACTGATAGCATATTCAACCTTTCCTTTCGACTTAACACGTCTGCTACAACGTTCGCTTTACCGGGATGATAATTAATCGAGCAATAATAATCTTTGATCAATTCTAACCATCTCCTTTGCCTCATATTAAGTTCCTTTTGGGTGAATATATACTTCAAACTTTTGTGATCTGTATAAATCTCACACTTTTCTCCGTAAAGGTAATGTCTCCAAATCTTTAAAGCAAACACTATGGCTGCTAGCTCCAAATCATGAGTAGGATACTTCTGTTCGTGTGGTTTTAATTGCCTTGACGCATACGCAATCACCTTATCGTGCTACATTAGAACACATCCTAATCCTTTGTGAGAAGCATCACTATAAATTACGAAATTCCCTTGATCATTTTGAAGTGACAAAACAGGTGCCATGATTAATCTTCGCTTCAACTCCTGAAAACTTCCCTCGCACTTATCGTTCCATATAAACTTTTCGTTCTTTCAGGTAAGCTTTGTCAATGGTGTCGCAATCCTTGAAAAATTCTGGACGAATCCACGATAATATCCCGCTAATCCCAAGAAACGTCTTACCTCGGTGGGTGTTCTCGGTCTCTCCCAATTCGTAATTGCTTCGATCTTTGCCGGGTCCATTTTGATCCCTTCGTTACTGACTATGTGTCCTAAAAACTGAACTTCTTGTAGCCAAAATTAACACTTCGAGAATTTAGCATATAACTTCTTTTTCCTTAAAATCTCTAAAGCTGTCCTCAAATGTTCCGCATGATTCTCTTCCGTCTTCGAATAAATTAAAATATCATCTATAAACACAATAACGAACTTATCCAAATACTCCTTGAAAATTCTGTTCATCAGGTCCATAAACGCTGCCGGGGCATTGGTCAATCCAAAAGACATTACTAAAAATTCATAATGTCCATACCTCATTCTGAAAGCTGTCATTGGTATATCTTCTGGCTTGATCTTTAGTTGATGATTTCTCGATCTTAAATCAATTTTGGAGAAGTACTTGGCTCCCTTCAATTGGTCAAATAAATCGTCAATTCTAGGTAACGGATACTTGTTCTTGATTGTAAGCTTGTTGAGCTCCCTATAGTCGATACACAGTCTCATGGTTCCATCTTTCTTCTTGACAAATAATACCGGTGCACCCCACGGGGACATACTGGGTCTGATTGCTCCTTTCTCCAACAGCTCTTGTAATTGCTTCGCTAACTCTTTCATCTCAATGGGCGCCATTATATACGGGGCCTTGGATACTGGTTCTGTTCTAGGTGCTAAGTCGATTGCAAATTCAATTTCTCTATCTGGAGGAAGTCCTGGCAATTCATCGGGAAACACGTCTGGAAATTCATTCACTACTGGAATATCTTCAAGTTTTGCTGGCTCCTGACTTTTGTCAATCACATATGCTACGAAATGCTCGCATCCTTGCCGTAATAACTTCTTGACTTGAATCATCGTTAAGAACTTCTTTACTTGTTTCTGACCCTTGGACGTTACTATTCTTTCGTCTGGCGTTTTCACCATTACCTTCTTATTTCGACAATCCATCTGGGCATCGTGCTTAGATAACCAATCCATCCCTAATATAACGTCAAATTCTCTTAACTTAAATGGTATCAAATCTACAGAAAAATTACTACCAGAGATCTCAATTTCATAATTCCCACAAACTTGATTAACGGATATACGTTCTTGATTTGCTAATTCCACCGTCATTATTTCATTTAAATACTCAGCTGGACAATTTAACTTACTAACAAAATCTTGTGAAACAAACGATCGAGTGGCTCCCGAATCTATTAACACTTTAGCATATAAAGAATTCACATTAAGCGTACCTGCCACGACATCCGTATCCTGGATAGCATCCTTCACAGATATGTCAAAAACTCTAGCCCTTGGAGTCTCATTTACTGTTGGGGTAGATCCCATAATCCTTAATGCATTACTGACTGGGGCTGATGTCTTGCAATCCCTGGCTATATGTCCTGGTTTTCCATATTTAAAGCACGTAAATCCAATGGCTGGAACCTTCACTGCTGGATTCCGGATAGGCTGATCCTTATTTGCTGGTTCTCTTGCTGGCTGATTTCGGCACTCCCTTGAATAGTGCCCTTTCTGGTTGCACTTGAAACAAACTACATTCAAATTATTACAAACTTCCCCCATGCTTCTTCCCACATACTTGACAATCTGTAAAAGTTAATCTCAACTGATTCGGCTGATTCGCATTAACTGGACGGTTGCCCTGGCCTCCGTCGCTTGCATTTTGTCTCTTGAAATTAAAATTTCTCCCTAGCTGAAACTTGCCTTTCTTAACATTTGGAAACTTCCCTGGTTATGACTAACCTTCATTCCCTTCAAATCTCCTTTTCTTACTTTCCTTCTCCTTCTGTGACATCTCACTTTCTGTCTCCGCGATCATGGCCTTCTGGACCACTCCTGCATAGGTCTCCAATTCAAAAATAACTACCTTCCCTCTGATCCATGGCTTCAAGCCTTGCTGGAATCTCTTAGCTTTCTTCCTGTCAGTATCCACATACGACGGCACATACCTTGACAATTCTTTAAACTTACTTTCATAATCTGCCACCGACATATTCCCTAGCTTCAATTCTAAAAACTTCAGCTCCATCTGATCTTGAACAAACTGAGGAAAATACTTTTCTAGAAACAATTCCTTAAACCTCTCCCAAGTAATAGCATCTGTACCTTCCAATGTCTTCACCATCTCCCACCAATAGGTGGCCTCGTTCGTCAGATAGTAACTTGCAAACTCAACCTTCTATTCTTCCTTTACTTTTACTAAGGCAAATTCCTTCTCTATTTCCTTTAACTAAACATGTGCTTCAATCGGCTCTAGGGAACCCTTGAATTCTGGTGGGTTTATTGCCTGAAAAGTTTTCAAGGTTACCTGGGGATTGGTCTGTCTTTGTTGTTGTTGTGCCAGGTGAACTGTTTGTTGGGCCAAGATTTGAAGAATTTGGGCAATTGCTGGGTCTATGGGTCCTGGGTTCATATTCGGGTTTGTATCATCTTGGTTGTTATTGTTGTTGTTGTTAGTTTCTTCATTCTGGGTGTTGGTGCGGGTATTTCTTCTAGGAGGCATTTTTCTGTAAAGAATCAAACAACTTATTTAGCTTTTGAATCAAATCTTTTGCTTAAAAGAAAAGTTTTGTAAAACAGAAATATCTCTTTTTGAAAGCAGTTGTAACTAAGTAAATTGCATGCTTCTTTACAGAATATAAACAGTTATGGAAAGTAGGGTACATGGTATCACAGGGTATACTGGTGCAATAAATAAGGTAGAGTAAAACAGGTACAATAAAGTTAATGATAGTAATGGAAAGGAAAAGGTACATATATATATATATAAAAGTTTTGGGTAGTACAAGCGTAAAGACGCTTCGGAAGTAAAAGCAAAAGGGTACAACAACCTACTCACTAGTCAGCATAGCTAGTCTATAAATACAACTCAAAAGTCTGTTGATACACACTACACACTACTGTACATACTATATAACCATCACAATACTGCTCAGTATCTCTATTTCTGGATCTCTGACTCAACTCCAAGGAAACTCTGGTCCTGCCAGCCTCTCAAAGTCCTCCATCACCTCAGTAGCCCAGCCCATCAGTGCATCAGGGCCTCTGCCAGGTAGTGTAGCTCCATGTAGCCTAGCCTCAAGAACCCTCCGTGTCACATGAATCTCCTCTCAAAGCTCCCTCACACCACGATCAACATCAGTAGTCCTAATGATATGTTGTAGCTCTCTGATCTGGGCCAACAAGGAATCACGTTCCAATAGAAGAGCCTCATACCGGTAGTAAAGAACCAGGGGCAATGTAGAATGGAATAGGGCACTCGCAATTGAATGCCCAGTGGAATCTGAGTCAGCTGGTGGGGGTCCTCTGACAGGTGGTCTCATGCCTAGGGGTGGAATAGCCTGCAGTGGTACGGTCTGCAACACAGGTGGAGGTAGAATAGCCAATGCTGGTGGAATAACAGGACGTGGATCCGAAGACGGCACTCCAACTGAAGGCTCTGAGTGATTAGCCAACACGGGAATAAAAGAGTCAGCCATCGCTGCTATCTGAAATCATATTGCAATATAAGAATCTCGACACGACGTGAATTATATTAATACCGGTTATACCATAATACTAAACCTCTCGACGTTCTATCATTCTATTCCTTACTTCTAATCCTAACCCTCTACCCATTCCCGTCAACCTAGGCTTGTGTCAGTGACTTATAACCTGTAGCTCTGATACCAAACCTGTAGCGCCCTCCAAACCCGGGTCAGAAGTTTGGGGTCCACTCACACACCTTAATTATAACCTGTTTATAACAATAATAAAGATAATAATAATATACAGTGACCCTACTTACCAACTACCAAGGATCGCAACAGGTTAAAGTATGCACACAAGCCAAACACATCTACTTATATTACAAACCGTTCAAATCCCAACCATTAAAACTCAAACTGAGTATTAAGCATTATTACAAATTTTTACAAACTTAAATTATTCCAAAAGAAGCCTGCTAGCTTAACTCGATCAACCTAAACCCCTAGCTCTCGCGCTGGACTGGGGATCCTCGCTACCAACTTGTTCCTTTTTAACTGGAAAGAATATAAACAACATTGCACAAATGAGCTAACTAGCTCAGCAAGTCACCATGACAAAACTGAGAATAATGATCATCAGGTAAATATGGTTATGATATCAAGTGACCAATGGATTATGATTTAGAATTGGATATTATACTTTTATTTTAAAAACAAAGGTTAGGCTGCTGATCAGTCACGCTCTAACCCTGAGCAGAGCACACAACATTGCTCTAACTACTGGATCCAAGGCACACATTGGCCTAACTTGACCATTATATGGTCTGACCACGAATCTGGTCCACAAATTTATAAAAACAATCCAATTATAACATAATAACAGAATAAACAATAATAAACAATAACCAGAATCATTAACAACATTTGATGTTCCATAATTAAATGGTTTTAATCTGCATAAGGATCAAAAGAGCATTTTCAAAGTTTGGATGCTAGGTAATGAAAGAATTGGCTAACAATGAATCAATGTTTCAGGGTTTAAAGGATTTGGTCTTTCAAAGCGTAAAATACAAAGGTTTGAATGTGTAAGCAATCTGGTTCAGTGTTTAATATTTAGTTTGTATGTATTTGTGGAGTAGTATCGTATATTTGAGATTCGTGTTTGGGTATACAACAATCAATGGTCTAGAAAGAATCAGGTTACGGCTCAAGATCAATAACTGCAATCAAGGTTTAGGGTTCAGTGCTTCAAAGCACTTACAATATAAAACAGGAATATCAATCACGATAATATCTCGAGAAAGTTCAGAACACTTGCCTGGTATTAGCTTACTACACTGCACTCGTTTCCAATCTCAACCGTCTTACTCCTCAACTACCTGTTTCCCTTTCCCACGCCTTGCCTCTTCTGCTCACATATAATAAGCATCTATCAATATTTAACTCATAGGATTCTATTCAACACATACTTCTATCTACCCTTCGTTTCACCCAAATCCGATTAACGGATTGAAAGTTACACAATAAACCAGTAAACATCGAATATACAGACCGACAGTCAACCAACAAGTCACATATAACACATAACACATCATATAATCAATGATATATCATTTATAAAGAAGTTTCGGGTCATAAATAGGCTTTCTGGTATTCAAAATGATTTTTAAAACATTTTTCGGAATTAAAACGGGTCGATTGAATCAATTTCGGAATAATAAACAGGGTTCGGTTGGCCAAATCTGGCTCCGAAACAATTTATAATAATTATCGAGCCTTGGAAATAATTTAGAATAATATTTTAAAGCTCGAAACTATTTTTCAGAATTTTTAAATTATTTTTAAATAATTAAATCTAATTAAATAATTAATTAAAATCAATTAATAATTAATTAAATCAATTAATCAATTAATTTTTGAATTAATTGACCAATTAATCAATTAAAATTAACTGAAATTAATTAACTAATTAATTCAGATTTATTTTCGAATTAAAAATAATTTTCGGAATTAAAATAACAATTTTTGGAATTTTCAGAAATTAAAATCGAATTTTTATAATAAAAATAAATAGGAAATATGATTTTAAATATTTTTAAAACAGGAATCTTAAATTTGCAAAGTCTCGAAACTTCAGGGATCAAACTGCATCGTCCCCAAAAGTTCAGGTATCAAACTGCAATTTTACACCCCTGTCGCCGAAAAATGCAGGGGTTGCCGGAGAACACGATTCCGGCCTCCTCAGCTTACCACAAGCTCTAGATCACATCTACAAACTACCAGGAACACAACCATGCAATCAAAACAACCTAACAATCCCTGAGTTGGCCGGAATTTGGCCGTGAAGTTTGCCAGTTTCCGGCGAACTTCGAAAATATTCAAAACACAACTCCCTTCTCTACAGACCTCGTTGATTCATGAAACTTGTACGACTCGATTGCAAATTTCACAGAGAACACAACCCACTATACCACAACATCAATCTATTCCAAAATAAGAAACCCCCAAATTTCAATTAAGAACATTCATACGGGTTATAAACCCTAATTTTAAAATTCAAAAATCAAACTCAAATTTGAACATGTTATTGAACTCCAAATCAGACGTATAATATATCAAAATCATCAGGAAAACAAGCTCTACAACATGCAATCATCAAATCATACAAACAATCATCCGAACAAAAATTCATATTTTTAATAAAATTAATTCCAAAATAAATAAAAATATAGAAAAATACCCTTGATTTCTGCAGTAAAACGAAACTCAGAATCTGGTAGAACACTTCAAAACCTTTGGATTGAGTACTCAAGCTTTGAAAACAGAGATCAGTAACGCCTTCGTTTTGCTGTTTGATTCTTAGAACATTTTATGAAATTAGGGTTTTTCTCTGAAAATTATATAATTATCTGTCTGCAAATGATTTTGATACGAAATAAAATACGGGAAAAGGCTATTTATAATTACGGAAAATTAGTATCCCGTTGGATCATTCCGGATATAAAACGGTACGTTTATTTATAAAAACTGATCCAATCGGTATCGGTTTTCGGGATAATTATCCAAACTAGTACAATTTGTACTGCGGTCTTGGTCTCAGCGCCTGGTTACACGTACTACGAGGTGATAATTGGGATAGTTTAATAAAAAGCTCCCGTTTATCGAAAATACGAGTTTTATTGATTTACCGAAACGAATATTGTATCGAAAATATTGCGCCGGGACCCGCGCAGAACAAACCGTATGCCGGATCGAAAAAGTCGAAACATGGAATATGCTCAGAATATTACAATTAGGTTAGAAAGGAGTTCTCGGAAGAGTTTCGGGTTCCAAAAACGTAACAACGGATGACGTCGGTTGGTTCCCGTTTTAATAAAATAGATTTTAAATACCCGGAAAAAGATTTTATAAATTTCATATGATTCTTATAAATTCATAGATCAATATAAAAATAATTAGGAAGATATGACACTATCTATATTTTATTTTGGATATATAAAATTTAAAATACTCAATTAATATTATTTTTGAATATCCAAATACAGACAACACTTAACAATTAATTCACAGAATAGATACTGAACACATATTATAATTATTTAATAGCAAAATAATTACATGATATATCCCGGATATTATATCTTCTATTGGTAAAGAGAACTCTTCTATGAATTCTACGGATCCTCAAAACCGCAATCACAGTGTTCAAGTATCTTCTGGTTTAGGTATGTGTTACAGATATATGTTTAGCATAGTAATCTTAAATTATCTAAGTTCATGTTCTATGTTTGTAGGTCATAAATGAAATCCTCTTGGCCAGTTGTCTCAGTCATCTGCATCGAAAGGTTTGATTATTATTTTTTGTATAACTATCAACTTAATTTTTAGCATTATTAACTAACTTATTGTAGGCTTCGATGAACGCTTCCTGCATTCCCATAAGAATTCACAGTCACAATATAAACTTGATTTGTCAAGTTCCAGCTACCAATCTAGAACAACTCAATTACTATCTTCTCGAAAGGATAGTCATGTGAACTAGTCATCGTCATCAGGTTGGTTGGACGATATGTTGTTTAAATTTTGTTATATAAAATGATCTTCCTCGCATTTTTAGGTCGGAAGCGCTTCTCTCCCTGACCATTGTCTCCTTCTTCCGAGCCTAAAGGTCTGTCACATTATTGCGTAGGAATGCAACATACCTCAATTATTGATAGGTCACTAACTTATCATTAAACTAATAAAATATATGTACTATCTTTTCAGGTTCAAGGATAAAACTGTACAGTTTCCTGAAAAATTTAAAGCCCGTGATGAATTTTAGCATCAATGTTCATTTTCTGAGAATGCGGACCCTAATGTGTCAGCATCAAGTAAAAGCGGTATATATAGTACTCCATTGACGTAAATTTTATTTTACACACAAGTCTCTTCGATGTCCAGGCATATTTGACGTAATGTTCTGTTAGCATATGTCCATCGTCCAACTAATCCTGCAATTGTTCTTACACCATCATAACAAAGGCTTAATTTATTTGATCTAACACCTCAATCTAGATTAACGCACATAAACGCCTCAACTAATCCATATAGTCATAAATAATCAGCGTCTTCATGTATAATTGTTGGTGAGACTGTGTAGCTATATGTACAGTTACGTGATAACTTAACACGATAACAACACTAGAATAAGACAGGTTAATAATACTACGTCTACACAAGAAATCAGGAAGAATGAAGACAAGGCAAATACAAAGAATCAGAAGATTAGAAGAAGGCCTGAAGTTTGTCTATAGGTCACTGAAAGAAATTCATTAATATGATCATGCCTCAGTGAAGAATAAAGGTTAAAGACTTTCAGGGTTTCAGAAATGTTAAAGATTCAGTATACAAGTGCTACCGGAAGATTTCAGTGTATTGGCATTGATTGAAGATAGACAGTGTTTGAAGCATAGGAATCTGAAGAATTGAAGACAGGGTATAGACAGAGGTTAATGAAGACGTTGTCTAGAGTACTAGAAAGGATTCCAGTGAAAGTATAATTGTTTACTGACGGTCAGTGTACGAAGCAATAAAGTTGAGGCAAGCTTAACAATTTAATCAAGGCTATAATACGAAGACCTGAATCGGGATTAGTCGTCTGAGAACCAGACCAGTTGCACTAGGCGTCAACAACTCGTGAAAGGAATCTGGGTATTATTTATAGAAGGATTGTTAAGTTGAGGAACGTACTTGGATTGAACGTTTATCTGTTAAAGTACGAGAAGAGGTGCGCGGGGTATACAGCTAAACAGCTTAGGGGACTGGCGAAGCTCAAAGTTTAATTGTTAAATTAAATAAATTATTTAATGGACTTTAATATAATTTATTTAATAAACTTAAAATTATTTATCTTATAAACTTTAAATAAGTTTATTTTATAAATCTAAATTAGTTTATTTATATAAGTTATATTTAAGTTTATTTTATAAATTAATTTAATTACAATTTAAACTTAAAAAGAAAAAAAAGCAAAGAAAAGAGAAAAAGAAAAGAAACAAAAAAAAGAGAAAAGAGAAAAAGAAAACAAAACAAAACAAAACAAAAATAAAAAGAAAAGAAAAAGAAAAAGGAAACAAAAAAGGAAAAACAAAATAAAACAAAAACAAAAACAAAAATAAAAGAATAATAAAAAACGTGTACATGATTGTACATATTGTTTTTAGTTTATATTAAGTACATAAACATGTACATGTGGTTTGTCGCCATAGGAGTTTCCCCCCACCCCCCTGTCGCCACAGAGCTAAACAACTCCCCCCTTGTATCTTTTGTCGCCACAGAACTACTTGGTCACCAGAGAAAGGTTGTCGCCACAGAGCTCTCCTCCATTCTCAGCCACACAATTTTATTGTGTATAAAGTCTACACTTTGCAGCAGAAGAAAGTGAGCCATTCATTTTGGATCAATTTTCTGTTCATCTTCTCTCCCAAAAGAGAAGTGAAAATGGCAGCATTGACTTACAGAGAAGTTCAAGCTTTTTGTATATCCGTTTAACTTCTCATTGGAGTAACGTTATAATGCCTGATTTAATTCTTGTATATTCATAGGGGCATTATAATCGTTACCCGGTAATTAAATCCTTAGACAAACAAATGTTAGATTATTGTATAGGATTTAATTTGTAAATTTTTGTAGAAGTTAGGAACTTTATTGTTCTTAGATTGTAGCCGGTTAATTTATACCGGAGTGTAGCAACAACCCTCGAGGATTTATATACGAATATATATATTTCCCCGAATATCTTGTGTTCCTTTTTTTATCATTCCAAACACTATTCCTCTCAAGAACACGAAACCACTAACCGAGCGCTAAATATTTTATCCGCTAAAGATTCGAAAGAATTTTTAATTTAGTGATTATCGTATTCAACCCCCCCCCCCTCTACGATATTTCGGGACCTACTAATTGGTATCAGAGCAGACTGATTGACACACAAATCAGGATCCGAAAATTAATTTATTTTATTAATTTGCATTTACATAAATTTATTTTATAAATTTAATTTAGCAAACTTATTTCATAAATTTATTTAAATGAATTTATAATTTAAAATTGAATAATTTTATTTTATGAATTTATTTAAAATAAAGTTATTTTATAAATTTGAACTAAATAAATTTATTATTTAAATTTTAGTAAATAAAAATTATTAATCTAATTTTTTTTAGGATTAATTAGCTACCAGTTTGCATTCCAGATTGTTTTTAAGTTAATGGCTGCCATTTTATATTCATTTGGTGCAAAACCAGGACACACTCGCCTACCAATTTCTTCAGGTTTGTTTACTTAGTTTGCGCAAATCAACAAAGAAAAATAATGGAAAGGCAGGTTCATTTTGAATATATGAGCTGCCATTTCTATTTTTTTACACAAGCTATGCAAACAGACTCGCGCCTACACCAGCTATGTACCGTACGCGCCAAAAGTTCATGGCTGGAACTCATGTGCACTACACGCGCAACGTGCTCAAAACAGTGGAGTTCACGCGCAGAATAATTGCAGCGCACACACAGCTATTACATCTGTAGCACGCGCGGGGGAAGCGAATTAAGTAAATGATACAGCAGCTTCGGTTTGCAGTTCAACAGGGATCGAGCTGTTCACGCGCAGGAGAGTGGTCTGTTGGCAACTCCTATTTGTTCAACAAGCGCATGAAGGTTTGGCAGCAGAGTTGTCACATGTGGAACTCAACTTCACGTGCAAACTTGGGACAACAACAGAGTTGAGGCTGTGTGATTTCCACAAAAGCATTCAAACAAAGTATAGTCGCCACAGCTGAGTTTGTTCCTAGAAACAAACTAAAGTGGCTGTGTTGCGACCTGTATTGTTTGATCGCCACAGCCGTGCTTATTTCTTCGCACTATACAGTCCTCATCAGCTAGTCGCCGCACGCGAAAAAAAAACTGCGCATAAGGGAGCTGAGTCGCCACTCATGAATAGGAGGTAAATAAACCAAGTGATACCGTGGTCGCCATAGGAACAAGAATTCAAGAATAATTCTAAGGCAAAGACGGCGCAACTGTACAGAATTATTTATTCCTGGTCACCACTAATTTTTGTTACCTTAATTAAATATTTTTTATTTAGTTATTTTTCCATAAATTTAAAATTCTTAAATTTAATTTTTTCTTAAATAATAATTTACGTTTTATTTAATTTTTAAGAAAATTCGAAATTCTTGAAAATTAGATTTTACGTAAATATTTATTTTGAAAATTAAAAAATATTGGGAATTTAATTTTTTCTTAAATATTAAATTAAGGGTACTCAAGGATTGTTATACTCAGGATTCCTCTGGGCTTTTAAAGTGGATTTTATCTTTCGAAGAAAACGAAGACCATATGCTATTCAGACGGAAAATTCCCGAATACGGAAATTGAAGATAATGGTTTTCTCACTCCAATGGAAATGAGTTCAAGACCTATAGAAGAAAATTGTGTAACATCCTCAAAGGCTTACTCCATAGGATACCACTGGGTTTTCAGACGCATTGAATGAATGAAATTTCTACGGGTACAAGTTTTCTCGGAGATTTTAAGACAACTCTATGATTTCAGATTATACAGTCACACAGTGGCTTGTACCAATGCTATATTTATCATGAAATCAATGAGATCATACAGGCAGGAATTCTGGAGGTTAGAGAGAATAGTGGGGACAAACAAACATCTCAGTCACAGGTAGTAAAGTTGGAACTTCGGGACAAAATGTAAGAGTTACTGATAGCTGAATCAGAAGAAGCTCAGGTAGAGTTACTTGAGGGACTGGACGTCAGGGCAGTGTTTCACTTGTCAAGGAAGTTTAGTCGCATCAGATTCATAAGGAGTACATAAGCTATATCCAAGGATCAAGCCTATCTATTCTGAAGTAGAGACTTTTACAGATTCAGTTCAAGAGGTGATTTCAAGACTGAGATTGGAACATAAACAAGATTTGATAGCTACATGTTTGACAAGCAATATGTGTCAAGTAACTATCACGGGTTTTGCTACAACAGAACAAGAAGCTTGACAAACAAGGATGAGTAGGGATTCAGTTGAAGAGTTGAGACACGAGGTGGAATGTTTTCTTAGGGAAGCAGCCAGTCAAAACTTGTAGTGCACGTGAAAAAATTGGGATGGATCAGATGACGAGAATAATGAATATCTTGCTTTCATAGCAATCTCTGAAGATGGTCCAACTCACATATCTCAGGTTTCAAATTCTTGAACCACTGCAATACTTTGCTCTCAATATTCAATGCATGATAAAATCATAGTGTTTAAATGTTTAACACTCGTATAAGCATGATAGCATCACACATAGATAATGTTGAACTAGTTCACTAGATTATTATTCTGGTAACTAGGATTGATGTTTAACTTGTGCATATTACTTTAGAGGATCTTAATATGTGTTTGAATATTTGTTGAACATGATTAATTGCTTTAGGGAGGTATATGTTTTTCCAGCATATAAGACCTTTGTTTATGCTTATCTTCAATATCCTATTACAATGTGAGTTATTCATTTGATCTGGATTGTTTGTTAAGATGTATTAGTTTATGATTGGATTGAGATAGCAAGATGAGATTTATCAACAGGATTGGACTAGATAGAATTAGTGATTTATTTTTTAATTCTGTTTGTTCCATATCAAGCCTATCTTGTTTAATTCTTATGTGTAATGTGTCTGAATGAATGCCATGTATTCTTAACACAATGCTTGCTTATGCTTATGCCATGTATGCATCTCTTAGTACTTGCATTAATTGTAGAAAAAGCATGTTTAGAATTACAATATGGAAAAGACTATTAGTCCTCCTTATATAAGGTTGAAACGATTTTCCCCTAGCATAGCGACAATTCTATCAAGGGTAGTAAAATGGAGAAAATGATCAGTCAAAGATAAGAATTAGCATGATAAGGTTGCAGCTGTTGGAATCTCTGTTTATAGTAAAATCTCTAATCCAACTAGACCCAAACTGATAAGGTCGGTACCAAGAACTGTTAATCCATTTGTGAGTGCAGAACATAACCGGTCAATTGATTCATATGTATTCTTGGTAATCATACTCAAGGCATATGATCAAAGAAAGAGCTTCACAATCAAATGTGATCAACAAAAGCTATTCCGTCAGTAATCTTTGGAGATGACAACAAAGGTTTTCATTACGGGACAAGCTATGCAGAAAAAGAATGTCATCATGGATTCAATAATTGCTATCACTGATAACAACTAATCATTGGAGTCACTAATAACAATTGAAGCAACTTCCTTGCTAGAGAATCAAGGCACAAATCCTCTTATCAGACAGTTCTGGATCAAAGAACAAAAATGTCAATTCAATGAAGGATTAGTGTCTCATCTGAAGCAGGAAGGTTGAGAAGCTTGCTCTTCTTAGAGTAAGGAAAGGATATGCTCGTGGCTAGACTATCAAGAAAGGTGAAGTCAATGGTTTCTACTGTAAAGCTTCATCTGACAAAAGTTTAGCTATGGCATTGGAAGCTCTCACCCTTGAACATCAACTCAAGGAACTCTTTTGTGAAAAAAAGGGTTAGTGAGAGGACTGCCTCATCTAGAATTCAGAAGATAAAAAATGTGAGGCATGTCAGAAAGAGAAGTCAAAGACAACATCACATCAAAGTAAAGATATACCTCAGTGATGGTGGTTGACTACTCTTATCAAACAAAGTTGTTGTTCATGTGTTCTCAAGACAAGACATCACAGATGGTGATTAATCACATCAAAGAAGATCAAGCTGGAAGCAACTGTAAAAGAAATGATCTGGTGATCAGATAATGGGACTGAATTCAAGAAGCAGTTCTGATTATCATATGTAACATCAAGAATATTCTGAGACATAGTCAGCACTGGGAGCTCAGTGTCATAATGGAGTGGTACAAACGAAGAACTAGAACTTGATTAAAGCTACTAGGGAAATATCAAGCTAATAAAGACTTTCTAAATACCAAAGGGCTGGAGCAGTCAATACAGTTTGCTACAAGTAAGATCAAGCCTTGATCGGAATGTATACATAAAGACCACTAATGAGTTAATGGCCAACAGAAGCAAACACTGGATAACCTCAAAGTGTTTGGAGAGAATGTTCTACAATTAGGATATTTTTCATGGCTACTCAGTGGAGTTTACAACCTACAGGGCATTTGTGGTTGATCAACAGAAGGTGATTAAAAGTCTAAATGCATATTTCAACAACTCCATGCTCCAAGCTATTAAAGGAGAAATTAATGGTATTGATGATTCATATCCAAGCAGTGGAATGGCAGTGTATAACACAACTCATTATTTTAATGAAGTCAGTCAGCAAGGGTAAGGATTTTTAGGAAATTCCAGCAACAACTTAGGGGGAGCAAAAGAAGGATCAACTAGTCAGACACAACACCACATTGAAAATTCAGAGGACACAACAAGAACATATCTGCTAAGAAAAAGGGTTTGATATCAAGTCTATTCCCAGAGTCTAGTTCTTAAGTGATCCAGATGGTGGAGTAATGATTAGCAGGGCTACTGAGTGCGAATGATTATTTCTCTAGTTTTCTATCTGAAAAAGAAACTGAGAAACTTACAGAAGCTCTGATAGATCCGAATTGATTGGGTGATTGCAAAGCAAGATGAACTCAATCAGTCAGCAAACAGATTGAAGGGAAGCTGGTATCCAAACCAAATGACAACTTTGTAATTGGTATAAGGATAACCAGAAGTCAAACTGGATGATAATGGCATTGTTACGAGGGATAAGGCCAAACTAGATGCTAGGTTATTATCAGGAAGCAACATTTAAGAGATAACACCAGTAACGAGACTTGAGGATATTACGACATATCAGGCACCTGATGCATATTACACTTGGAATTAGACTCTAGTAGATATGTACAAGTGCACTCCTGGTTGGTGAGTCAAAAGAGGAAGTCAATGCAACATTTCTTGGACTTTGAAGTTGCAGATCTATTGGACTATGTATATCTCTTCTTCACAAGCTCACTTCAGGTTGGTATGAACTAGTATACTACTCAAACAATCGTCAAAGACATGGTATGACACTCTAACTGAAGTTACAAGTTTAATATGAACTAGTAGAGTCGTCATATTAATAGCTCTCTTATCACTAGGCATAAATATATCATTTTATATGTGCAGTGATATAATGATAATGTTATATGTTGGTCTACTAACAAAGACTTGTGCAAGATTATTTGCTAAGTAATTGCAGAGTAGGTATGGAGGAGCATGTTGGAAAGGTTACAATTCTTTTTGGAATTACTTCAAGCATGCCATTAGGATAATTCTTTTAGGAGCTCAAGGAAGCCAAAAGAACAATTCTTTTAGGACTACAAGTAAACCAAAAGGATGATGGCAATACAAGTAAGTTAATGATCTTTTGAAGATGCAAAATTTGGAAGATTCTGAACATGCCTAGACTACTTACCAATAGAAACCACTAAAGCTTAGTCAGTGCAACTCAGGTATAATGACAAGCTATAGAGGTATGACGAGTTCACTCTTTTACTCAAATGCTAATAGACAATATGTAATGTTCTCAAGATGCCAAAGTGCAAGGTTCCAAGTGGATCCTATAGAATCCAATCTTATAGTTATTAACAAGATTATTAGATATCTTAAAGGACTATCAACTCTTGGAGTAAAGTACCCTAAAGATATTATGCTTAACATGTTTGGATATATAGATATAGATTACACAGGTTGTAAGAAAGACAGGAAAAGTATCTCTGAAGCTGTCAACATAAGTGACAGGAGAAGCATCTCAAGAAGCTGTCAACTTCATGGAAGAAGATTGATTTCTTGTTATGATAAGAAACAACCTCAAATCCAACAGCACTGTGGAATACTCTATGACAAGGCACCTTAACACCAGGTATCATTTAATTCGAGAGCATGTCTTTTAGTTAAAGAGTCACTTGCAGAAACACTTATTAAATCACTTGTTAAAATTAATCTTTCAAGACTGGTTTGTAAGTGTGGGATATCATTCATTGCATATTAGTTGGAAATCCCATATGTAAGGAATTCTTCATATAAATTCACAAGTATTAAATCTTCAATATTTAAAGGACTTGTGAATTTGTCAGTAATCCATTACCTCGTATTTAGTGCTAATATCTTGACTATCATGATTACAATGTCATATATATTTGTGGTAGTTAAGTATTATAGCATTAAGTTTGAACTTTATTTTAATTGATTTAAATTATGATTGTAGACAATTCCATTCCATATCAATCTCATAATTTGAATTGTATTAAAACAATATGCAGCATAGTTATTTATATCATGTACGAATAATTGTGATACTTTTAGTATTAGTGATATTATTTAGAATTTTTGTTCTAAGCAATCAATGCTTATTACTAAAATCACTGATATTGAAAGTTGAAGTATTTTCTAAGTTATGTGTATAAAACTCTCAATATTTTATATGCTTAGAAAGTATTTCTAAAATTTCTAATTATCCAGAGAATGATTGCCATGTATATAAGTCATATATTCTATTGGTGATTATTCAAGGATAGTTATGAAAATATTTAAGTGCTAGTATCTGACTCATAGATATTTTGTATTTATTTATTTAATATTTATTTTGGGTTGTTTGGATTATGGAATTTGAAGCAATTCAATGATATTATTTGCTCCATAATTCAAAGTAACTTAAAATAAATAAACAACATGATTGATTATAACTAAATCTGTCAACAATTGATATCTAGTATATTGATTGTAACTTATGTGTTATAACTTAATTATGAGATTTTGGTTCTAGTGAATTTAGCAATGCTTATATCTCAAGAATTCACTGAAATCAGAATCATGATTGTAGCATGATTAGTTGTGTGTAATTTCTTGACTTATATCAGTTAATGATATTTAGTTAAGAGTTTAAATATGAATTAATTGTGAAGTATTAGTATTTGTGACATTACTTAGAATTCCTCTAAGTAATCAATGTTTATCTTCAGTCACTTATACTAATATAAAAAGTGTAAAAATCTTTCTTAAAGTACAACTATGGTTATAATGTTTGATGCTTTATTATAAATAACCATATGTTGTCAACTTAGAATAATTTTTATACTTACTTGCAAGTTCCTAAACACTTTGATAATAGATGCAATACTCAATGGATCAAAGTATATGGGACTTAGAATATTTTTCTAAGATTGCAAATAAGTCAATGTTGGTTAATGTTGCTTTATTTATCGAACCAATATTGTTTGAGATATTACAGTTGTTAGGAGTTAACAATTGTATGATATATGATATTGAATGCTGATGTCTTTTTGATAGATAATTGGTATTTAATTCATTGATATCTTATTTTAATATATAAAATAGGATGCAACATAATTATTGGTATCTAAAGTACTTGACAAGTATCAGTCAATGATATATTGTTAATATTTTGTTGCAGATAATTGTGAGATTTTAAGTTCTAGTGAATTTATATGAGTTGCTATATCTGAAAGATTCACTATAATTTAAAATCAGAAGCATAGTCATTTTTATTAAGATTGTTTATCAATACAGAATGTTGTTGATAATAATTTTATAAAGATAGATTATGGAGCTTTTGACATGAATGAGAATTGCTTAGACTTTACCCTAAGTGATCAATGCTTTTACAAAAACTCATTCATATTGAAAGAAAAAATCTTTATTTCTCTTCTTAATACTCTAGGTCATCAGTCTATGTCTTATCAAATCATTTATCTTTTTAGTCATTAAAACAGACTTGTGCACTCGAACAGTTTTAAGAGAAAAATCAAACTTCTTTCTATAATGGTGATTGCTTATTTCATTAAAATCTTTTGAAATCACTATTGTACATCATTTATCTCAAAAGATTAAATGCATAATTTTTATTCATTATAGATCTTAAGTGCATTTTATCTCTATATTTCCATATGCTCTGTGATGCAGGTTCAGCATCCAATGACATTCTTTCATTGATAGTCATGAGGTTGAAAACCCACAATTTCTATCCCAGACTGTAAAGACAAACACAGAAACAGAACCAACCAATACTCTCTTACCCCTAAAATGAAGTATAAATGAACGTGAGGGAGAAAGTGACTTAGTGCACCACATAAGGAATGTTCTGAAGTCAACCCATCATACATCTTCTCAAAAAGATGTAATGGCTGAAAAGGCACAAAAATAGTCACTAGATTCATCCTCTCAATAGGGTGCATCTATTAAAATTCGCCTATCGGCCAAGGCATCCGATGTAGTGTCACCACCTTAAACATAAACAATTCTTGATGTACAAGGAAAGGTTACACACACAAAGGATTAGTTGATGGAAACAAGAGTTTCGACCATTTTAAGGCCAGGTTTGATTATTCAAGGTTCTTTAATGCACTAATTGCCTTTACATGTGTTAGGAGAGGATACTGATCCAATGGCCATATGTCAGTGGTTAGTGTCTACCTCCCTGGGACTAATAAACCTGGATGCAT
The DNA here is from genome assembly GCF_009905375.1 of Apium graveolens. Classification (NCBI taxonomy): domain Eukaryota; kingdom Viridiplantae; phylum Streptophyta; class Magnoliopsida; order Apiales; family Apiaceae; genus Apium; species Apium graveolens. The sequence continues at coordinate 101,388,589 of NC_133655.1, read as the reverse complement.
CTGCGGATAGTGGATCTGACATAGGTGCAGATCGGCAACTTGTTGACAATGATTCAGATATTACCTGATGAGTCACAAGGAAATGTCTTAAAAGACATTAGAGGGGAACTTTGATCTTTATGCTAAATTCTACAGATCATTGTTTACCTTCCCAGAGTTCAAATCTGGAACCCTAAAAGGGAAACTAGCAACTTGTAGATTATGACTCAGATTCATCTGACGAGTCTAACAAGGATGGGGATTTGCGAACTCCCATTGCACCACCTGTGACCTCCTTAAGGATGGCTAAGGTGATTTTCCTTGCAGGTACAGCTGGATTTTGGAGCTATGAGAAGAGTGATACACTTGTGAGAATGAGCGTAAACATGAGTAGAGAGAAGAATGTAACACCTGTGAGGTACACGAAACTGAATCACACACTCACAATGAGGAAGAAAGAGAAACACAATATCCCGTTTCCTATCCGTAAACACTGGTTCTTGATACTTCGGGTCTCAAATCTGTTTATAATTGGAATCTAACTCTTAGGGACCGATTGGATTAGAATACTTCGGGACCTAACATGTTGGGAGCTAACAATTGGTAACAATTGGTGATCTCACAGTTGGGAGGTATTAGGACTTGGGAATATTGGTTAACAGGATGATCAACAGTGAAGCCATTTTGCAAAAATTCAAGGGACATGGTTGATCAGACTATGACTTGTTATATCTTTTCCAACCAAGTAAAATATGAGAACTCCTTCAGATGACAGCATACATTCCTTCTCTAAGGGGGAGATAAAAACTTATATAATAGTTTGGAGGATTCCTCAACTAAGGGGGAGAAATAGCAGTAAGGAGGAAAAAGGTAAAGCACATGTACACTACACCACACCATTTTTGTTTATAACTACGGATCTTATTGTACGGGAGATGTGGTAAACACAAGGTGATTTCCTAGTAATCAGAAGAAGTGGTTTGGTTCATCACTATTCTTCATAAAAGAAGAAGCTATTTTTCAAAAGGGGAGTACCATTAGGTCTTATCTGCGGATCCTATTGTACGGGAGAGGTGGTAGATGAAGGTGATCTCCTTTAAGCAGTTGATTCTCATAGGGGATAAGCAAGAGAGATATGCGCTTCACAACAGGAAATGTGGTTGTACAAAGAAGCTGCTGATGATTATTTCAGGACAGAGAAGTATTATCTGGCAGAGATTTGAAGAACCAAGGAAATGAAGATGAAAATACTTGAAGATTAGTTCAGTGCTAGAGGAACAAGCATCTATCATTTTAGTTACTCAAGAAATCTGGAAATGCAGTATTTGATCCAGAAAACCAGTAGCATTATTTACAAGTCCTGGTACATTACTTTTTCTAGTTGTTAGTTGAGTTATCCTCTCTATTTAATTTGTTTGTTAGGTTTAACAATCAAAGAGGGGGAGATTGTTGGTGAGACTGCGTAGCTGTATGTACAGTTACATGATAATTCAATACGATAACAATACTAGAACTGGACAGGTTAATAATACTACGTCTACACAAGAAATCAGAAAGAATGAAGACAAGGCAAATACAAAGAATCAGAAGATTAGAAGAAGGCCTGAAGTCTGTCAATAGGTCACTGAAAGAAGTTCATTAATATGATCATGCCTCGGTGAAGAACAAAGGTTAAAGACTTTCAGGGTTTCAGAAATGTTGAAGATTCAATATACAAGTGCTACCAAAAGCTTTCAGTGTATTGGCATTGATTGAAGATAGACAGTGTTCGAAGCATAGGAATCTGAAGAATTGAAGACAGGGTATAGATAAAGGTTAATGAAGACGTTGTCTAGAGTACCAGAACGGATTCCAGTGAAAGTATAATTGTTTACTGACAGTCAAGGCTATAATACGAAGACCTGAATCGGGATTAGTCATCTGTGAACCAGACCAGTTGCACTAGCCGTCAACAGCTCGTGAAAGGAATCTGGGTATTATTTATAGAAGGATTGTTAAGTTGAGGAATGTACTTGTATTGAACGTTTATCTGTTAAAGTACGAGAAGAGGTGCTCGAGGTATACAGCTAAACAACTCAGGGGACTAGCAAAGCTCAAAGTTTAATTGTTAAATTAAATAAATTATTTAATGGACTTTAATATAATTTATTTAATAAACTTAAATTGATTTTTCTTATAAAATTTAAAATAAGTTTATTTTATAAATCTAAATTAGTTTATTTATATAAGTTATATTTAAGTTTATTTTATAAATTAATTTAATTACAATTTAAGCTTAAAAATAAAAGAAAAGAAAAAAGAAAAGAAAAAAGAAAAAAAAAAGAGAAAAGAGAAAAAGAAAACAAAAAAAAAGAAAAAAAAGGAAACAAATAAAGGAAAAACAAAATAAAACAAAAACAAAAACAAAAATAAAAGAATAACAAAAACGTGTACATAATTGTACATGTTGTTTTTTAGTTTATATTAAGTACATAAACATACAGGTGGTTTGTCACCACAGGAGTTTCCCCCCACCCCCCTGTCGCCACAGAGCTAAACAACTCCCCCCTTGTATCTCTTGGCGCCACAGAAGTACTTGGTCTCCAGAGAAAGGTTGTCGCCACAGAGCTCTCCTCCATTCTCAGACACACAATTTAATTGTGTATAAAGTCTACACTTTATAGCATAAGAAAGTGAGCCATTCATTTTGGATCAATTTTATGTTCATCATCTCTCCCAGAAGAGAAATGTAAATGGCAGCATTGATTTACAGAGAAGCTCAAGCTTTTTGTATATTCATTTAACTTCTCACCGGAGTAACGTTATAATGCCCGATTTAATTCTTGTATATTCATGGGGGGCATTATACTCGTTACCTGGTAATTAAATCCTTATACAAACAAAAGCTAGATTATTGTATAGGGTTTGATTTGTAAATCTTTGTAGAAGCTAGGAACTTTATTGTTCTTAGATTGTAGCCGGTTAATTTATTTACCGGAGTGTAGCAACACCTCTCGAGGATTTATATACGAATATATATTTCCCCGAATATCTTGTGTTCCTTATTTTTATCGTTCCAAACGATATTCCTCTCAAGAACATGAAACCACTAACCGAGCACTAAATATTTTATCCGCTAAAGATTCAAAAGAATTTTTAATTTAGTGATTATCGTATTCATCCCCCCCTCTACGATAATTCGGGACCTAACAATAACTATTACTGTTCAATAACTTTATATTCTAATTGTAGTTAGTAGTAGTACATTTAAATTTTTTAATACATGTTTCTCAAGTTTTGCAGCAAAGTCCTATTGCTCGAATATTACAGAATAGGCCAACATTGGCTAAGAAATATAATATGTTTGAGCTCCCTGCATCTAGGAAAATACCAAGCAATAATCCAAACTTAAATATGAAAGATCCAGGACATTGTTGTAAGAATTTACGATCCCCGTCAAAGTTACACATTAAAGATAAAAAATGAAGATTGATACTCGCATTATAGAAAACTCTACCATGGCTAAGAAAAGAAAATGACGAAATACAGTATCAGTTATAATTCCAGAGACTGGGGATCTTGGTGTTCCACTACCATGTCGTTTCAATATTACTATATTATATATTTTATCTGTTTACCTCTCATTATTTTTAGATTGATATTATTAATATTAAAAATTATGTGAAGACTGGTTTCCCCGTAATGAAGGTTAGTTTTGTCCGAATATTTTTTGTATTTTTAAAGGCATTCTTTTAGCTTTTTTTATTGTTGTTTCGACCATTTTTCATTAACTGAGTATAAAATTTAGAAGGAACCTGTACGAGCAGAGGAAATTTGATGAATGCTTTCAATGATGTAAGTGATGTACCACTGGAAGATATGTCGAAATATGAGCAATATGTAACTGATAATGTCATATACATATATTGAATATTTTAAAGAATCATGTGGGAAACATCTATGAAAGATGAATGATAATAATTTTACATCATTAATGTGTTTTCAGATGATGAACTTGATGCAAGTGAACCCCAAGGTGAAGATTTATCAGATTGTAATGATGAACATATGGATGAGAATTTAGGTATATGTCATTTCACTTAATTCACCTAAGCACTTTATATAAAGAAATTGATGAAAACTGCGAATAACCTTATTAAATATTTTTTCAGATTTTTGGAAAGGATACATGGATCTTGGACCACCATCGAAAATATGTGGAAAATTTAAAGCAAGGATGTGGAATGAAGAGAGGAACAACAAATCAAGTAAAAACAGTCCAGCTACATTCTCAATTTGCTGCAATAATGGTCAGGTTAAACTTTCCAAAGAACGTCCTCCTCCTCATTTCCTCTACTATTTGCTTTCTGGAGGCGAAAAGACTGCTCATTTTCTGAAAAATATAAGGACATACAACTCCTTATTTCAATTTACCTCACTTTGAGGTAAAATAGTTCATAAAATCAACAATGGAGGAGGTCTATATTATTTTAAGCTGAATGGACAAAATTATCATTTGATTGGAAGTCTTAAATCAAAGAAAGGACAATCACTAAAATTTGCTCGACTCTATGTGTATGACACTGACAATGAAATCTAGAATCGGATGGACGCGGTCCCTGGATCTGATGGTCTTGATCTAGAGATAGTCGAAGGACTCTTAAAGATGTTGGATTAGAATAATAAGCTCTTTAAAGGATTCCGTTATGAACATGATCGCCTTAATCTTTCAGACACAGATGATTTTAGTTTGATTTTGGTATCTTCAAAACCTGCATCCGGCAGAAAAAATCAGGTTGGACCATCCAATTAAGTAGCTGCGTTAATTATTGGTGACAGTGATGCTACATGTCCATTCAGAGACATTATAGTTCAGACCAAGCAAAAATTTCTTAAGAGAGTTTATGACACATGCAAGCACTTCATGTCTCTGCAGTATCCGTTACATTTTCCGTATGGTGATGATGGATTCCATCTCAGTATACCGTTGAAGAGCAAGAAGCAGAATTTTCCTGCTGAACCAGTTAATGATCAACATCCTGATGAAACCAGACACAAAACTACAGTCACAATGAGGGAATACTCGCATATAAGCTTATGATACGTCTTGATGAAGGTATTATCTATTACATTTTATTCCTGTTATATCTTATTGTTTTTTATTTCATACGTTATACTATTTATGTTGTTTTACGAATGAATCTACATCTTGGTGGTCGTCTTTAGCAACAATTTGTTATCGACGCATTCGCTGCAGTAGAACAGTACATATTGGACTGGATTAGAAACCACTAGAGCACCATTAGTTCAGATTTGTACAGGTCGATTCATGATTCACTTAAAAAAGGTGATACAAATCCTAGAAACATTGGTAAGAATGTCATATTACTAGCAACCCATACAAGTTCTCAACGGCACATGAACCAGTACTTCAAGTATTCTTTGGCTATTTGTCGTATGATTGGACATCCATCATTATTCTTGACAATGACATGTAATACTCAATGGCCGAAAATTTAACAAATGATGGAATATCTTCCCGGAGTGGATGTAGCTAACAAACCGGATTTGATAGCTAGAGTGTTTAAGCTGAAACTTGATCAACTCCTAGACCTTATAAAGAATAAGAACTATTTCGGCAAATTCATTGGAGGTTAGGAACATTTTTTTAATTTCGCATGACACACACTCATTATGTAGAAAAAATATAAATTAATAGTAGTCTTTTATGCAATTAACACAATTGTTTTTCTTTTGTTATTTTTAATATCAGTTATGCATGTTATTGAGTTCCAAAAGCGTGGACTTCCTCATTCCCACATGTTAATATGGTTGCACCCGCAAAGCAGGCCACAAAATGTTCAACAGATTGATAAATTGATATCTGCCGAAATACCAGAAAAAAATATGGATCCTATCGGCTAAAACGTAGTTCAAGCGCATATGATACATAGACCATGTGGTAAAGATTTTTCATATTCTCCGTGTATGGTGAAAGGAAAGTGTGTACGTCATTTTCCTAAACAGTAAGTGTGTGTTAAAAAAATTTTGTTTAAAGCAAGTATTTTAACATTTAATTGAATAATATAATTTATCATATACGCTAAAACATATATTACTTTTCATAGACTTTTTTTCTTTTTAAAGGTATAACGCAAACACTTTCTTCGATGATTATGGATTTCCTGTGTATCGTAGAAGGCGGACAGAAGCAAGTGTTTTGAAAAAAGGAGTTCTTCTGGACAACCAGTATGTTGTACCTTATAATAGAGATTTTTTATTGCACTTTCATTGTCATATAAATCTGGAGGTTTATAATTCTTCGTGATCTTTGAAATATCTTTTTAAATACTACTTGAAAGGTCATGATACTGCCACAATGCTTCTTAGAAAGAAAAATAAAAAAGATACATCGGATGAATCCACTATAAAAGCAAAGTCAACGGATGAGATCAAAAATTTCCTTGACGGTCGTTATATATGTGCGTCGGAAGCAGTTTGGAGATTACTAGGTTTTGACATACACCATCGTTTCCCTTCTGTTGAGCGCTTACCGGTACACATGGGAAGTGAGAAAAGTGTTTCGTTTAAGCCACACGATGATCTTGGAGATGTTGCTGAAAGAGCCAAAATTCGATTTACCAAACTTGAAGGATGGTTTGAAGCAAATAAAACTTACCTAGCGGCAAGATAATACACTTATACTGAATTTCCAACATATTTTACTTGGAAGGCAGACTTATGTATATGGAAATTTCGGCAATGTGGTCAGATGTTTGGTCGATTATCAGACGTTCACTCACATTCCGGTGAAACATTTTTTTGAGGATGTTACACATGCACATCGAAGGTGCCACATTATACCAAGATCTTAAGGTTGTCAATGGAATTGTTTATAATTCTTTTCAAGAAGCGTGTGACGCACTTGGACTTCTAAAAGATGATAGACAGTGGGATGTTGCTATGTCAGAAAATGCAGTTCATGCAATACCATGTCAACTTAGGCAGTTATTTGTGAATATATTATCAAATAATCAGGTTGCTGACCCATTAAACTATGGGAGAATGTTAGATATATTTGATAATGTCACGGTTAATATGATTTATGTTTAGTTTTCAGATCTTACTTAAACAGGATAAATTAGTACTTACTGGAAGTCAGGACTTAAGGATATCAGTACTTATATTATCAGGAGATAATCATCAGAAGATGGATATCAGAACTTAAGTGCTGAAGGATGTTCAGATAAGGACAGTAGCTGATTAAAGGAAAGAAGATCGAGATAAACATAAGAAGATATATGCATGAAGAAGGAATTCTATGAAGAATAGAATACTTGGAAGAAAAGATATCTGATTGATATATTTTAGGAAGCAGAATTATATTCCATATCAATTAGCGATTACCTTGTAACTGTGTAGTATATAAACACAGACATAGGGTTTACACTATAAGTGTTATCATATTCGCGAAGATTATTCATTGTAACCCTAACAGCTCTCGTGATATTTGTTCATCACTGAGAGGTAACAGTTCCATACTGTAACAGAGTTTATTATTTCAATAAAGTTTGTTTTCTGTTACTTGAGATATTAAAGTTCGATTTGATTGTACTTTACACTGTATTAACCCCCTCTACAGTGTGTGTGACCTAACAAGTGGTATCAGAGCCAATCTGTTAACGCACATACAGTTAAAGATCCAAACACAATCATGTCTGACACAGAAACTCCAACTAAGCCTACCAAAACTGAAGAACCACCAAAGACATAAATTCAAAGTCGGTATGAGACCATCAGAGTTCCCATACCGAGACCATATGAATATCCCATATGGAAGGTGAGGATGACCATGTTCCTGGAAGCAACAGATCCAGAATATCTTGATAGAATCAAGGAAGGGCCTCACAAACCAACCAAACTCGCTGTTGCAGTTGCACGTGAAGCAGCAAAGACCGTACCAAAGGAGAAGAGTGATTATACTGCTGAAGATATTGCATCAATTGCTAAGGATGCTAAGGTGCGACACTTACTGCATAGTTCCATTGATAATGTAATGTCAAATAGGGTAATTAACTGCAAGACTGCTAAGGAGATATGGGATGCTCTGGAAACAAGGTGTCAGGGAACTGATACAATTAAGAAGAACAGGAAGACAATACTCACTCAAGAGTATGAACACTTTGACTCAAAGGCTAATGAGTCATTGACTGATTTATATGATAGATTTGTCAAACTCTTGAATGATTTGTCATTGGTTGATAAGGAGTATGATCTTGAAGATTCAAACCTTAAATTCTTGTTAGCTCTTCCTGAATGCTGGGATTTGAAGGCAACAACAATAAGAGACAACTACAATCTTGATGAAACAACTCTTGATGAAATTTATGGAATGCTCAAGACTCATGAACTTGAGATGGAACAAAGAAGCAAGAGGAAAGGAGGAAAGTCAAGGACAGTTGCTCTTAAGGCTGAAGAAGAATCCCCCAAGGTAGCTACCTCAAGGAAAGACAAGGGTAAAGCTCTTTTCACAAAGTCTGATACTGAGTCATCAAGTTCTGAAAGTGATGATGACTCAGATTCTGAAAGCTTGCCTGAGACTGATGCTGATGAGGAGATGATGAAGTTGTGTGCTCTTATGGTGAAAGGGATCACAAAGATTGCATACAGGAAGTTCAGGAAGGGAAAGAAGTTTTCCAGGAAAGGCACAAGTTCTGATAAGAAGAATTTCAGAAGATCTGAGGGTAGAGGAGAAAAGTCTGGTAGAGGAGATTATACCAATGTCAAATGCTATAACTGTGGTGAGAAAGGCCACATATCTCCTGATTGCAAGAAAGTGAAGGGTGACAAAGGCAAGACTCTTGTCACAAAGAAGAAAAGCTGGATAGACACCTCAGACTCTGAAAGTGAGGAGAACTATGCTTTGATGGCAAATGCTGATAAAGAAAGTGCTGAGAGCAGTTCTGAAGCTGCTGAAACAAAGGTACCTCAGACTACTTATGCTTTTCATACTGATGATATTAATGAGTTGAGAAGATATCTTAAAACCATGTTTGTTAGTTATAGAGATCAAACTTTAACATGTGAAAGATTAACTTCTGAAAATCTTGCTTTTAAGAAAAGAAATGATTTCTTAGAAAAAGAGTTAGTTATGTTCCATCAAACTCAGAAGGATAGAGATGATGCATTTTATGTTAGGGATGAAGTGCTAAAAATGAATGAATCTCTTAAAACTGAGTTAGAAAAGGAAAGAGAGATTATCAGGACTTGGACTAACTCTGGCAGAACAACTCAAAATTTGCTAAGTAGTGAAAATTGGAAAGAGGGCTTAGGTTATGGAGAGGATAAGAATGATAAAGGAACTGTACAAATTAAGCCTGTTGTTGTTAAGCAAAAACCAAAGTTAAAACCTGTTAAGTTTGTAACTGTAAAGTCTGATAATGAGCAATCAGAACTTAAAGAGGGATTAACTTCTGACAAACTAAAACAGGAAAAGACAGCTGAAGTAAACATAGGCTTAATGACAAAGAAGCAGCTTAAGCATAAGCTGAAAGATGTTAAGAATGCAAACAAGGTAAAATCACCTAGGAAAAATAGGAATGGAAAGGAAGGTGTGAATAAAAGCAATGATTATAAGCCTGTTCCTGATGCTCCTAGGAAAACGTGTCATAACTGTGGAAGTTCTAACCATCTGGCTTCTTTTTGCAGGAAGAATAAGAACATAAACTCCTTACCTTCAAAGTCAGGGGTTAAGAGTCAGTCTGTTAGATATAAGCCACAATATCCTTGTTTTCATTGTGGTAGTTTATGGCATTCCATTTATACTTGTAAGGAATATCATAGTTTGTACTATGATTATTATCAAATAAAACCTTCATTAAAGAAAGTTTCCATTGTTCCTTCTAGTGTAAATTCTGATTCAAAGTCTGATAGTGTAAATTCTGATAAGAAAAATGTTAACATAAACTCTGATGCTAAATCCGCTGCAAATGTTAACAAACTTGATAAGGCCACAGGATCCAAGCAAGTCTGGGTCCTTAAAACTAATCATTAGTGGTCTTTGTGATTGCAGGGCAACTGGAAAAATATCCTATTCCTAGACAGTGGATGTTCAGGACATATGACTGGAAATAAAGCCCTGCTATCAGACTTTGTGGAGAAAGCTGGCCCAAGTGTTTCTTATGGAGATGACAACATTGGAAAAACATTGGGATATGATAATATCAATCTTGGGAATGTCATCATTAATGAAGTAGGTCTGGTCTCAGGACTTAAACACAATCTGCTGAGTATAAGTCAAATCTGTGACAGAGGTTATCATGTTGATTTCTTTGAAGAATACTGTGAAGTTGTGAGTAAATCTAAAGGCAAAGTTGCTCTGAAAGGATACAGGCATGGTAACATTTATGAAGCTAAGCTTTCAACAAGTACTGATGGTTCTGCAATCTGTCTGATGAGTAGAGCATCAATTGAAGAAAGCTGGAATTGGCACAAGAAACTCTCTCATTTAAATTTCAACAATATAAATGAACTAGTCAAGAAAGATCTTGTGAGAGGACTGCCAAAGTCAGTATTTGCTCCTGATGGCCTTTGTGATTCTTGTCAGAAGGCCAAACAAAGAAAATCTTCATTCAAGAGCAAGACTGAATCATCAATTCTTGAGCTTTATCATCTACTACATGTTGATCTATTTGGTCCAGTGAATGTCATGTCTATTGCAATGAAGAAATATGCGTTGGTTATAGTGGATGAGTTCACCAGATACACATGGGTGTATTTCTTGCACATAAAAAGTGAAACTGCATCTATCTTGATTGATCATGTCAAACATCTGGATAAATTGGTCAAAGATTCTGTGAAAACCATAAGGAGTGATAATGGCACAGAATTCAAGAATTTGATAATGGAAGAGTTCTGCAAAAACCATGGAATTAAGCAGGAATTTTCTGCTCCTGGAACTCCACAGCAAAATGGAGTTGTTGAAAGAAAGAATAGAACTCTCATTGAAGCTGCACGTACAATGCTTGAAGAAGCAAAGCTTCCAATCTATTTCTGGGCTGAAGCTGTGTAGACTGCTTGTTTTCTTAAAATGCAACACTCATTAACAAGCAAGGAAAAACACCATATGAGATGGTAAAGAAAAAGAAGCCAAATCTGAAGCACTTTCATGTATTTGGATGCAAGTGTTTTATTCTTAAGACTCATCCTGAACAGCTATCCAAATTTGATCTAAAAGCTGATGAAGGAATTTTTGTTCGATATCCAATTTCCACAAAAGCCTTCAGAGTCTATAATTTGAGAACAAGAGTGGTCATGGAATCTATCAATGTCTCCTTTGATGACAAGAAGATTACTGGACTTGAAGATTTTATTGATCATGATCAGGTGAGATTTGAAAATGAAGACTCAAATTCTGATACTGAAAATCCTGACAATCTAAGTCCTGATAATGCCAACTCTAATGGATTAAACTCTGATGTTATTGAAACTGTGGTGACTACGTCAAAGAAAGATGCACCTATGCAGGGGGGCATACTCAAGATCTTACCACATCTCAAGAAGCATCAGAACATACATCTGGCTCTTCAAGTTCTGATTCGTCAAGTTCTGATAAGCCAAGTTCTGATAGTTCTGAAAATCTAAATTCTGACGAATCCAACTCAGAGAGCATAGTTTCAGGGGGAGCATCAGAAAATGAAGTTGAAGACAGCATGGATCATGGGGGAGCATCCAGTTCTAGAGAAAACCTTCCATCTGCAAGGAAGTGGACTAAATCACATACACCTGATTTGATAATTGGAAATCCTGATGCAGGTGTCAGAACTAGAACAGGTACTTCAAATGAATGTCTTTACAATTCTTTTGTTTCTCAGACTGAGCCAAAGAAAGTGGAAGAAGCTCTTCAAGATGTTGATTGGGTGCAAGCAATGTAGGGAGAGTTAAATGAATTTGAAAGAAACAAAGTCTGGACCCTAGTGCCAAGACCAAAGAATAGATCTGTTGTTGGTACAAAGTGGGTATTCAGAAACAAAACCGATAGTGATGGCATAATTATAAGGAATAAGGCAAGGCTGGTTGCAAAAGGATATTCTCAACAGGAGGGAATTGATTATGATGAAACATTTGCACCAGTTGCTAGGTTAGAAGCCATAAGGATATTTTTGGCTTATGCTGCTCACAAAAAGTTTACTGTCTTTCAAATGGATGTGAAAAGTGCTTTTCTCAATGGAGAATTGGAGGAGGAAGTATATGTTGAACAACCTCCAGGCTTTGTAGATTCCAAACATCCAGATTTTGTCTACAGGCTTGATAAAGCACTTTATGGACTTAAGCAAGCTCCTAGAGCATGGTATGAGACTTTAACTCAGTTTCTTCTGGAAAGTGGATTTAACAGAGGAACTATAGATAAAATACTGTTCTACCTCAACCATGGAAAGGACTTACTTCTGGTCCAGATTTATGTTGATGATATCATTTTTGGGTCTACAAATGACAGACTTTGCAAGAAGTTTGCCAAACTGATGCAGTCAAGGTATCAGATGAGTATGATGGGGGAACTTAGCTATTTTCTGGGCCTTCAAGTCAAGCAGAATGAAGAAGGCACTTTTATTTGTCAAACTAAGTACACCAGAAACTTGCTGAAGAAATTTGGAATGCAAGATTGTTCAAGTGCATCCACTCCCATGGCCACTGCAACAAAACTGGATAAGGATACTGGTAAATCAGTAGATATTACTGATTACAGAGGTATGATTGGCTCTCTACTCTATCTAACTGCTAGTAGACCTGATATCATGTATGCTACCTATCTTTGTGCAAGATTTCAAGCAGATCCAAGAGAACCTCACTTAACAGCTGTGAAAAGAATTTTCAAGTATCTTAAGGGAACAGCTGATCTGGGATTGTGGTATCCCAGAGAATCAAATTTTAAACTAATAGGTTACTCAGATGCAAATTTTGCAGGTTGCAAAATTGACAGGAAAAGCACAAGTGGAAGCTGCCAATTTCTTGGAGGCAGATTGGTTTCTTGGTTTAGAAAGAAACAAAAGTCAATTTCCACATCAACTGCAGAAGCAGAATATATTGCTACAGGAAGCTGTTGTGCACAGATTCTTTGGATGAAGAATCAGTTACTGGATTATGGGTTAACATATTTCAAAATCTCTATTTACTGTGATAATCAAAGTGTTATTGCTATGACAGGTAATCCAGTTCAACACTCTATGACAAAGCACATCAGCATCAGGTACCACTTCATCAGGGAACATGTGGATGAAGGTACAATGGAATTGCACTTTGTTCCAACAGATCAACAACTAGCAGATATCTTCACAAAACCATTGTGTGAAGCTACTTTTACAAGATTGGTAAATGAACTTGGAATGGTTTCAGGTTCTTTCTCTAAATCTGCTTAGTTTTGTTCTGATGCATCAGACTTTATGATCAGTATTTACAGAATTTAATCTCTTTGTGTATTCTGTGCTTAATTGAAAAATGTGTTTAAGTACTGACTGTTGTCTGATATATGTTTCTAAACTCTGATAGTGATATGTCTGTTCAGGTAACTATTCATTCCTATGAGGATAACTGTGCTAGATGCTGACCTAGTAGTCTTCAATACACAAGGGATCCCATGTAAGAAGTAATTATTTCTGTGGAAATCTATTGACACAAGCAAATTCTGATAATTGTGCTTAGTTGAGTTTACTTTGTCTATCTTATTACTATGTCACAAACTATAATATTGCTTTTCATCTGTTAAGTTCTGATGCTAGTAAATCTGTTGAATGTACTAAGTGCTGATAAACCTCACTTATCAAAAGAAAAAGCAAAAGAATCAAGGATTAAAATTCAGGTACTCCTTTGAGATCTAGAGTAAAAAATGTGGAAGGGACGACCCAAGTGCATGACTGGTATTAAGTAAATATGCATTAGAAAAGCAAAATATTTTCTTGGTGACTTTTCACACTCTATGATTACTGGAGAAATACTCTGATAATAGCAAAAATTCTGATAAGCAGTCGTGACTCACTTACACTGAGAAGCCACTGTAAAATGGAATTTAAAAAGATGCACACAATTAGCACAAAATAGTTGAGGTGGACTCAAGCATGAACTCATTCAACAGTAGGTTTCAGAATAATGACAGCTCTTTAGCAAAGTTTTAGTTATGCCTTATTTCTAAGATGTACTGAAGTGAATCAGACTTTACTCCTTGTCTGATATTTAGCTTAATGCACACTAAACACTCCATATGAATGATGAAAATCATTGTGGTGATCTATGTTGTTTTAGATGAACAGTCATTGTGTCACATTGCACAAATTCTGAGGACAAGTTCTGATTGCATGTTCTGATGATTAAAACTGAAGAATATAAATTAGAATTTATGTGAGGACTTACTAAGATAGGCATTCATTTTTCGAGTTAAGACATTATGTTCTGATGACTGTTAAGTTCTGATATAAGTCTACGTTCTGATATTAAATTCTGATTCTTTACTTGACTTATTTGTGGATAAAATTTGAAAATAGTCTCAGTTTAAACCAGAATATGTTGAAGTGGAAGATTAACAGTCACTATATTTAGGGATAGTGGTACTCGTACATGAACAGTCAACTTTTGCTTGCTTCTTGTGCGCATTAAACCATGTTTTCTCTTTCCAATGAATGTTTTTCTTTTTCCAAGTCTGGGGAGACGAGGTAGAATTAATTCTACCTGTCAGCATTACATTTCTTTGCGTCTCCTGGCATTCTCTTGCCTATATACACAACCACTTCACATCAGCCTTCCCATCAAATCTTTTATCACAAACTCACCTTCATACTCTTTCTATCAAAAACACCATGGTCAATTACAATATGTTTTGGAACTACGAATCATTCAACATGGAACTGAGTTGTGCCGATTGGCAGCAGGAATGGCACGTTACTGCCATTCCTGATGAGATATGGGACTCCGTTCCCCAGGAGGTACTCACCCACCTCATGTTCTTCTACATGGACTACCATCGCCATCTGGAGCGATTGGAGAAGGAAAGGCCGGAAGCTCTCCGCCAGCAAGAGCGAATCATTCGACTCGCTATTCTGTTTGTCGAGAGTAGAAAGAAGAAATGATTTATTTTCTTCTTCCTGTTTTTCTTCATCATCAGCCTTGCCCTGCTTCTTGAGCTAGGACAAAGGCTGTTGACGTTAGGTTTAGCAGCTTAGGGCTATCTTGTAAAAAGTTCTGATGTAATTTAAATTTCATGAATGTATTCTCTTGATATGTTAATGAAATTTGTTTTTGTTTCAAGATCTTGTCTCTGAGATATTTTGTAATGCATTGATAAATCCTGATACATATTCATATTCGGATGACCATATAAATTCTGTTTTAACTCAAGTTCTGATTTTACTTTATCAGTACTTGCTCATCTGATTTATTATGGTCATTTTCACCCGAATTTTTTTTCAGAATACTGATGTTGCAGTGAAAAATAATTACATAAGTGGGAACAGTTTCAATTTTGAATTAAAATTGATTCACCTTGATTAATGGAATAACTGGGTAAGTGGAACGGTTTTTCCTTGAAAAACTGCAAGTGGGTAAGTAATGATTACTGTTTTCTCGTGCCCATTAACTATTCGTTTTTACTGCATGTCTGACAGGTGTCCAACAGTTACATTTTTTTTCAAAAGTATAAGTAAGACAGAGAGAGGATTTTTTAATCTTGTATTTCCTTTCATACTTTTTCTCTCTATTTGCTTTTACTCTCTTTCTTCTTCTAACGTTGGTTTTTCATATAGACATTCTATCAAACACCTAACAGGCACTTATAAATCTCGATTAATTTCATGATACCTAAGGATTTAATCATTGATGGAGCTAAATTTGTTCCAAACAACTATGCTGCAATTCTTGATAATGCTGAAGCTCCGTCTGAATTGCATTTTGTGCAAGATCTTCTTGCACACAGTGAAATCGGGTATGCATTGACCCAACCTTCAGTCTTCTCAAGCCAATAAGTTCTGACACTTTGGAGGACTAGAAACTTTGATAATGGTGGTCAAAATGGTACTCCTAGTATTATTTTCGAAGTGGGTGATTCTCCATATGCAGTCACTCCTGGTACAATACGCAAGGCTCTACATCTCCCAGAAGGATGTACTTTTTCAATTCCAGAGAAATCAGCTCTTCAGGAGTTAATGGCCAGTTTGGGGTATGAACAGAGTTTGGCAAAGCTTGGGCAGTTGAAACGGGCTCATATCAGAAGGGAATGGAGCTTCTTCTTCGACTGCATCACTAAAACTTTTGGGAACAAGTGTTCGAATTTTGATGACATCCCCATAATGAGTCAGCACATCGGGTATGCCATTATAAACCAAACTCATTTTGATTTTGCAACTGCTATAATATGTTTTATTGGGGATAGGATGACAGAGGATAGGAATGTTGTCTACTTTGCTAGATTCTGTCAACTTATATATACTTTTTGTACTGATGAACCTCGACTAACCAGTACCTTAACTCCACCTTTCAAAGTTGCAAAACGTTACTTTAATGACCTGGTAAATGTTGACACTAAGAAACAAGTGGTTAGACCGTTACAGATTCCTCAGTCTGTAAAACAGATCTTAGTAAATGCTGATCCTGAATCCTATAGATCTGTTTATCCTGATGTTCAACCAACAACCACCTCCCAAACACCACAACAACCATCAGAACATACCACTCATACTACTCAACCAACCCTCAGGCAATATATCAAATCCTATCTCTCCACTTCACAGACAGTTCAACCCTCATCCTCAGAACCTACTGTGAAGGCTTCATCTTCCAAGCCTAAGAGGACAAAGAATGTTCCTCAAACACCTCAAAAGAGAAGGAGGATTGTTTGAGAGATAAGTCAGACAGTGAGGAACAGGTTTCTATATCAGAACCTGCTGTCAAAGAAACTGAGAAAGTGACTTCTCAGAAGGATTCTGAAATTAGGGGATCTAAGCTTCTCAAAAGGCTTAGAAGAATGACTGTTGCTGAAACTCCCAAGGAATCCATATCTTCAAAAAGATACAAGAAACAAAGGAAAAAAAGGCAAGTTTCAGATGATGAAGAAGCAACAGCTAAGGAAGGGGATCAGGAATCTCTGATCTCACAAGAAAAGGAATCTGCTCCAGTCACTACTTCTCCATCAACTCCAACTCAGGAAGTTGTTACTGAAAAGGCCAACACACCATCTGTGTCTCCTGTTCAAAAGTCTGTGTCTCCTGTTGATCCAGGCACAAGTACTGAAATGATGTTCAGAACCTGGTTGTGCCTGAGATACTTTACTTAGCAGCTCCAACAACAACTAATCCTACAACAACACCTGTTACTGATGCTGCTCAAACTCCAGAATTATCTACTACACCTTCTCTGCATCTAGATGCTGATGATCAGAATATAGGTGAGCATCAGGATATGGCTGTTGATTAGAACTTGGAACCAGATCAGCAATTAGAGGATGGTGAAGCCTCCATTGCTACTCACACTATTATTTTATCAGAAGATACTGATTCTGTAAGTTCTGATGCTGCAAATGTTGGAAATACTGGTGATGCTGCTCCAAAAGCAGATGCTGATGAAGCAGGTCCTTCAGGACATGCTCCTCAACAAACTGTTCTTAAATCTGAACTTGTTAAGAAATTTGTTACAAGAGAAGCACCAGTGCCTTGGAGTGAAACTCCTGCAGGACAGGAGTGGACTAAAGAATGGAACTCAGTTTCCTATGTTCCATCTGCAAAGCATCTGGCTGAGCACTTGACAAAAGCTGATGAAATGTTAAATTGTGATGATTTCAAAACACAGCTTAGAGTCACTGCATTGAGTACTAAACATCTACAAGGTCTCCATTCAACTACTCATGCAGAGCTACACAAGATTCAGGAAGAATTCATCAAACATGACCGAATTCAGAAAATTGACAAGAAAAAGTTCTTCCAACCTACCTTTGACAGGATTGCTTATATTGAGAAGACTCAAGAGAAACAACAAGCTCAGATTGATGATATTTTGAAAAATCAAGCTTCTCAGCAATCTCAACTTACTGAAATCCAAGCCTCAGTGGAATTGTTTGTCTCTCTTCTACTACCTGCTGATGCCAAAAAGGGGGAGAAAGTAATTAAGTCCAAATGCAAGACCGACAAGACACTGAAAGGGAAGGATGATGAAAAGGATGATCAAGGAAACTCTGGAATGGGTAGAGGTCATAGTCAAGGTAGAGGTTTTTCATCAAGAAAAGCTGAAATCACAAGTCACATGACAAGTTCTGATACTGGAAAAAGAATTAGTTCTGCTACTGGTAAAAGGATAAGTTCTGATGAACTTTTAGATCTTGATAAAGAAATGTCAAGACAGTTATTTCTTCAGGAAAATCCAGGAATGGACTTGGAGAGCTTAATGGAAGAAGAAGCCAGACTTAAATCAGAAAAATTCACATCTAAATCTGAAGCTTCTGGTGAAAAGACACTTCCAAAACTCAAAGGCATTGTGATAAAAGACAGGACAAATACTGAAGCAACATTGGTTAAATCACAACCACAGATAGATCCAAGATCCAAGGGTAAAGAAAAGGTTGGTGAACCTATCAAGGTTTATGTGCCTCCTGAGAATGAAGAAATCACTGAGGAAAAGGATGATCTTGCTCTGACTTCAAGAAAAGTTCTTAAAACAACCTCTGACTTGGATCAAGTTGTTCAGAGTCAAGAGACAGTAAGTTCTGATATTCCAAAGAAGCAAGTAACCTCTGACATAGCTCAAGTTAACTTGATATCAGAAGATAGACCAAAGACACTCCTACCAGGATTTACTAAAGCAAAACAGACTCAACCTTTGAAGACTGCTGCAAGTGGTTTTGAAGCAAGAGTAGTTACTGGAAAGGAAGCAAGAGATAAAACTGGATTGGGAAGTGCTGATGAAAGAAGAATACAGAACACTACCAATGATCCAACTTCCTTGAGTGAACCAGGTATTGGAGCAACTCCTGAGAGATTGAATCAACTGGAATCTGTACCAATGGTTTACCATACCTACTTGAAAGAACACATCTTGTTGTACTTCATGACAGATGGTAGGGTTTATCATATAAGGCAAAATGCCATTCCATTGAAGTATTTTGAAGAATTGGAGCATGTACTATTCTTACTTCAAGTGGATGACAGATTGACAGGAAGTGCTGCAAACTATTTGAAGGATCAGATTCAGAGACAGAAAAGGCTTTATTCTGTTAAGTCTGACAGCACATATGTTCCAAAGTACAGAGATCACAAGGGTGATATAGTTGAAATGAAGCCCAATACTGCTAAGATTATAACTACCTTTCTGGGTTACAGGGCTGTGGAATTCAATCTTGAGTCTGATAAATCTTATTTGATTAGACTGGATCAGGATATAAGAAAAAGCAAAGATTAATGATCTCAGGGCTGCAATCTTTCAAATTGGTGAAGATAATGCAGAGCTTAAAGATGCTAAAAGGAGGATGATTGATGAACTTAGATATGCTGAGAGATGTTTGTTGAAGAACTATCTCAGAACAACTCCTGACATCAGAGAGATCAGAAGATGAAGCCAAGTCAAGATCTACAACTGATTAAATTCTGATATTTGTACAGACTGAAGCTGTTATCAGAAGTTAAATATTGGTAAAGCTTTAAGGATTGTAAGTTATAGTTATCTAGTCTAATTCTCATGAATTTGTACTTAATGTTTTTTACATCATCAAATATCTGTTAAACTTGTATATTATGCTAATTTACAAGTTGGGGGAGATTGTTAGATATATTTGATAATGTCATGGTTAATATGATTTATGTTTAGTTTTCAGATCTTACTTAAACAGGATAAATCAGTACTTACTGGAAGTCAGGACTTAAGGATATCAGTACTTATATTATCAGGAGATAATCATCAGAAGATGGATATCAGAACTTAAGTACTAAAGGATGTTCAGATAAGGACAGTAGCTGATTAAAGGAAAGAAGATCGAGATAAACATAAGAAGAGATATGCATGAAGAAGGAATTCTATGAAGAATAGAATACTTGGAAGAAAAGATATCTGATTGATATATTTTAGGAAGCAAAATTATATTCCATATCAATTAGCGATTATCTTGTAACTGTGTAGTATATAAACACAGACATAGGGTTTACACTATAAGTATTATCATATTCGAGAAGATTATTCATTGTAACCCTAGCAGCTCTCGTGATATTTGTTCATCACTGAGAGGTAACAGTTCCATACTGTAATAGAGTTTATTGTTTCAATAAAGTTTGTTTTCTGTTACTTGAGATATTAAAGTTCGATTTGATTGTACTTTATACTGTATTCACCCCCTCTACAGTGTGTGTGACCTAATAGAGAAACATTGGGAATCCATGTCTGAGGATATTCTTTTGATCAGAAGTCGAATAACCAACAACAATGAACTGTATCTTAATCAATCAGACATTCAGAATATTTTTTTTGGCAGGTATTTTCTAAATTTTTTAAAGTTGAACAAATTTCATTTTACAGGTATATTTATTAACATACAATTAATCTGTTAATTTTTTCATTAATTCTGATTTTTAAATACATTGCATAAATTAAAAAACTCTTTAACGATGTTGGCAAAAGTCTTAAAGATTACAACTCGATGCCTTTTCCTGAGGGTTAAATATCAAAGTGGTCACTCAACTAAAGGTCATATATCAGTTTAATCATTAAACTTATTGGGGTATCGTTTGAATCACTCAAGTCATTATAAATATCGAAAATATAACTCAAAATATGTATTTGAGAATTAAAAATTATTTCATGGAGTTCTATATATTTTTCTTGAATCTTATTACAACCAAATGAAAATGTATGAATTCTAGTATTTTATATAATATAGTAAGATTTTTAAAAATTTATCTACTATTTATTTTTAATTTTGTAGTCATTTTCTTTATTTAAATAAAAATAATTAGTAGATAAAATTTTAAAAATCTCACAAAATCATTTAAAATACTATGAATTTATAACTTTTCATTCCGTTGTAATAAGATTAAAGAAAAATGTTTAGAACTCCATAAAATAAATTTTAATTCTCGAGCACATATTTTGAGGTATCTATTTGATATTTATTATGACTTTAGTGATCCAAATGATACCCCGTTAAGTTTAATGATTAAACTGATATATGGTATTTAGTTGAGTGACCACTTTGATATTTAACCCCTTTTCCTGATGACAACTTTATGCACGGAATGGATAACAGATTATTGTCTGATTAACTTTCTTACAACCAGGAACAAGAGCATGAGGAACATGATAAACTTTACCGCACACTCAATAAAGAGGAGCTTCATGCCTATGCTTCTATTATTGATAGCGTTGAAAATGGCAAAGGAGGTTCTTTATATATGGAAACGGAGGATGTGGAAAAAATTTCTAGTGGAATACTCTTTGCTGTAAACTACATAGTGTTGGAAATGTCGTACTTCCTGTTGCCTCTTCCCGCATCACAGCTACGCTGCTTCCCGGGGGAAGAACAGCTCATTCAAGGTTTCACATTCTATTCAAAGTTGACAAGTACTCGGTTGTCGGAATCAAGCATGGTATTGAACTTGGTGATTATTGAAGCAGACCGGTTTGATTATATGGGATGAAGCTCCGATGCAGAACCGACATGCTGCCGAAAGTGTTGACCGCAATTTATGAGATATTATAACGTCAGTGGACCCTGAAAGAGCCAGCCTACCATTTGGCGGTATAACTATTGTTTTTGGAGGAGACTTTCGATAAATCCTCCCCGTGATACCAAAAGCTTCAAGAGCCCAGGTTATGAGTGCTTCTTTAAATAGTTCAAATATATGGGATCATTGTTGGGTATTTTTACTAGAAAAAATATGCGTCTTTCCTCTGGGAAAATAGAACAAGAAAAACATGAAATTGCGGAATTTAGCAAGTGGGTACTTGATATCGGTAATGGTACGCTTCCTAATGTTTATCCATATGATATAATCAGTAATCCAGAAGTAGTGATTCCAGATAAATTTCTGATTAGAGCAAGGGAGAATCCACTAAAGGCTGTTGTTGACGTAGTTTATCCCGATCTTGCAAAGAACATAAAGAATGCTGACTACTTGAGATAAAGATAAATTATTACTCCAACAAATTCCATTGTGGGTGATATAAATTTATACATTATTTATCAGGTTCCAGGAAAGGAGCACTCATATTTTAGTCAAGATTTCTTGGTAGACAGTGAATGTGATAACAATGATTTTGGTTCTACTTTTCCCATTGAATACTTGAATTCAATTAATATGCCTTTCCTGCCAAAACATCATTTAAAAATTAAAGAAGGATATGTGATTATGCTCATGAGAAACCTCAATCAGATAATGGGACTTTGTAATAGAACAAGAATGATTGTCAAAAGGTGTTTGTGCAATAGTATAGTATGTGATATACTTACTGGTTCTCAAGTTGGAACAACTCACATTATCCCAAGGATAGAAATGGAACCTTCATATACTCAAAGGCCATTTGAGTTCAAAAGAATTCAATTTCCAGTCCAGTTGTGTTATGCTATGACGATTAATAAGAGTCAGGGGCAGTCGCTTCACAAAGTTGGACTTTATTTGCCGAGATTTGTATTTACACGTGGACGACTTTATGTTGATGTATCCACAGTTACTTCTTCTTCCGGCTTACATATTCTGATTGACAACGACAGTGGAGGATATACAAATGTAACAACTAATATAATATTTGAAGAAGTTTTCTATATTTTGCCAAGCAAGGATAATCAAAATCAGTAACTGTATAATTTGCATTTATCTTTAATAAATTAAATTTGTTACCTAAAATCTGTCTACTTGAATAATATGTTGAAAATTTCATGAAAACTTAGCAGTTCGTATAATCAGGAGAATATAACTCTTTTTATGTTAACAAAATAAGGCTGATGTTTAACATTTGTGCTACATAATTTCCTTGGAAGATAATACTATTAAATTCATATTAATTTAGAACAAATTAAGCAACTAAGATCAAGGAGATTTTTTTAGTGGATATTTATCACTTAACTTCCTAATCTATACTTGATTGTTAATCGTTAATTTATAGGATTGTAAAACCGTATAATTTCCACGATACCCTATAATAACTCCCTACAAATCAACAGTTAGCTACACCACGACAACAAGTTGTTTATAAAAGTATACTCTAATTTTCAATACCGAATTAATTTATTTTTTATGATCAAATCTCACTGAAAATATATTTCTCTTCATAATTGCCTTATTTTCGGGTAATTTATAGTAATGTGAAACTGAGTCCCGACATGTATTATCACTAGATTTAAGGCAACAACATGTTACTACACTAACAGATTTTAAACTTAAGTATTCCGATTTATTCTTATTTGTATTCATTTTTATAACACACTCCATTATTTTCATTTTGCAGCTTAGATGGATATTAAGTTTCATCATCAGTTATCAGAATTAAATTAAATCACAATACAACCTGTTGGAGGCTATATTTTTGGTGACTTAAGTTAATAATAATTTACCCAAGTATTGCTCATCCACAAAGATTTATATCAATATTGCTCATCCTGGATGTCTGGAACTTAAGGCAGAGGTATGATTCATTATTAGAATATTCAATAAACATTTTTTCTTTTCTTTTTAACTAACACTTTAATTGTTATCATCGAAGTTTGGTGGAGATTGGATACAACGGCTCATTCCAGGCGCGTTGATGATGCATTAAGATACAAAGTGATGAGAGATTTCATTAGTAATTTTATATTGGATCATTTATGTGTAAAGTATTTTTAGTAAATTGCTTATAATTCTTCCTTTTATTATAAAGATTGTTGAGCACTATTGCTTATTTTTTTTATTTTAATCATTTAAAAATATGTGTTGTTATATTATACAAGTAACTTAGACAAAAATTTTGTATCCTGCGACGCCTCCATCCACTAAGTAAAATTAAGCA